>NC_045703.1:868680-916901 GCF_009834535.1 Camelus ferus
GCTGACGGGGAAAGGCGGGGATTGGGCTGGAAATGCAGGTATCATCTAGTGCCCACTCCCCTGGACAGGGAGTAATTATCGTCTTTCCCCCTTCCAGGAACAGCTTGCACCAGGCAGCTGCGTGGATGGCGTCCGAAACCTCCCCTACCCACACGTTAGCGTTCATGGAATACTGAGTGTGGGGAGTATCCGTCCTCTTTCTGCAGGACTGGGAACGCCTAGGAGCCCTCCGCGTGTCTTCCCCGAGTGTCTCCTACTGCGGGCTGCCGGGAAAGGCAGGGGATGGGCTGCAAATTCAGGTATCATCTAGTGCCTACCCCTGGACAGGGGAGGAAATTAGCGGACTTCCCCCAGCCAGGGAACAGCTGTGACACCAGGCAGCTGCGTGGAGGGCGGCCCTAAACTTCCCCCAACCACTCGGCCGCGTTCCGGAATTCTGAGTGTGGGGAGGTTCCGTTTTCTGTCTGCAGCGCCTGGAATCTCTTAGGAGCCCTCCGAGTGTCTTCCCCGAGTGACTCCTAGTGCGGGAAGCCTGAGAAAAACGGGCGTTGTGTTGGAAAAGCAGGTAGGATCTAGTGCCTCCCCCTGGACAGGGGAAGTAATTAGCGGACTTCCACCTGCCAGGGAACAGCTGTGACACCAGTCAGGTGCGTGGAGAATGGCCACTATCCTCCCCTACCCACATGACCCTTTCCGGAATTCTGAGTGTGGGGAGGTTCCGTTCTATGTCTGCAGAGCCTAGGATCTCCTAGGAGCCCTCCGCGTGTCTTCCCCGAGTGTATCCTAGTGCGGGCTGCCAGGGAAAGGCGGGGTTTGGGCTGGAAATTCAGGTAGCATCTAGTGCCTCACTCTGGACTGGGGTGATAATTAGCGGAATTCCCCTGAGAGGAAACAGCTGTGACAACAGGCAGCTGCGTGGATTTCAGCCCGAAACCTCCCCCACCCACTCGGGCGCGTTCCGGGGTTCTGAGTGTGGGGAGGTTCCGTCCTCTGTCTGCAGCATCTGGGATCTATTAGGAGCCCTACGCGTGTCTTCCCCGAGTGTCTACTTCTGCGGTCTGCCGGGGAAATGCGGGGTTGGGCTGGAAATGCAGGTAGCATGTAGTGCCTCCCCCTGGACAGGGGAGGTAATTAGCGGAATTCCCCCTGCCAGGGAACAGCTGTGAAACCAGGCAGCTGCGTGGAGGGTGCCCCCAAACCTCCCCAAACCACTCCTATTTATTCCGTAGTTCTGATTGTGGGGAGGTTCCTTCCTCTGTGTGCAGCACTTGGGATCTCCTAGGAGCCCTCTGCGTGTCTTTACTGAGTGACTTCTACTGCGTGCTGCCGGGGAAAGGTGGGGATAGGCTGGAAAGGCAGGAAGCGTTTAGTGCCTCCCCCTGCTCAGGGGAGGTAATTAGCGGACTTCCCCCTGTCAGGGATCAGCTGTGACACCAGGCAGCTGCGTGGAGGGCGCCACAAAACATCCCCAAACCACTCTTATTTATTCCGTAATTCTGATTGTGGGGAGGTTCCTTCCTCTGTCTGCAGCACTTGGGGAAATCCTAGGAGCCCTCCGCGTGTCTTCCCTGAGTGTCACCAAGTGCGGGCTGCCGGGGAAATGCGGGGTTGGGCTGGAAATGCAGGTAGCATCTAGTGCCTCCCCCTGGACAGGGGAGGTAATTAGAGGACTTCCCACTGCCAGGGAACAGCTGGGACACCAGGCAGCTGCGTGGAGTTCGGCCCCAAACCTCCCCAAACCTCTCGGACATATTCCGTAATTCTGAGTGTGGGGAGGTTCCGTACTCTGTCTGCAGTGCCTAGGATCTCCTAGGAGCCCTCCCGCTTGTCTTCCCTGAGTGTCTCCTAGTGTGGGCTGCCGGTTAAAGGCCGGGGTTGGGATGGAAATGCAGGTAGCATCAAGTGCTTCCCCCTGGACTGGTGAGGTAATTAGCGGAATTCCCCCTGCCAAGGAACAGCTGTGAAAACAGGCAGCTGCGTGGAGGGCGGCCCCAATCCTCCCCCACCCACTCGGACGCGGTCCTGAATTCTGAGTGTGGGGAGGTTCCGTCCTCGTTCTGGAGAACCTGGGATCTATTAGGAGCCCTCCGCGTGTCTTCCCCGAGTGTATCCTAGGGCGGGCTGACGGGAAAGGCAGGGGTTGGGCTGGAAATGCAGGTATCATCTAGTGCCTCCACCCGGACAGGGGAGGTAATTATCGGAATTCCCCCTGCCATGGAACAGCTGTGAAACCAGGCAGTGCCGGGGAGGTCGGCCCCAAATATTCCCCATCCACTCGGCCGCGTTCCGGAATTCTGAGTGTGGGAAGGTTCCGTACTCTGTCTGCAGCGCCTGGGATCTCCTAGGAGAAATCCGGGTATTTTCTCGATTGTCTCCTAGTGCGGGCTGCCTGGGAAAGTCGGGGGTTGGGCTGGAAATGCAGGTAGCATGTAGTGCCTCCCCCTGGACAGGGGAGGTAATTAGCGGAATTCCCCCTGCCAGGGAACAGCTGTGAAACCAGGCAGCTGCGTGGAGGGTGCCCCCAAACCTCCCCAAACCACTCCTATTTATTCCGTAGTTCTGATTGTGGGGAGGTTCCTTCCTCTGTGTGCAGCACTTGGGATCTCCTAGGAGCCCTCTGCGTGTCTTTACTGAGTGACTTCTACTGCGTGCTGCCGGGGAAAGGTGGGGATATGGCTGGAAAGGCAGGAAGCGTTTAGTGCCTCCCCCTGCTCAGGGGAGGTAATTAGCGGACTTCCCCCTGTCAGGGATCAGCTGTGACACCAGGCAGCTGCGTGGAGGGCGCCACAAAACATCCCCAAACCACTCTTATTTATTCCGTAATTCTGATTGTGGGGAGGTTCCTTCCTCTGTCTGCAGCACTTGGGAAATCCTAGGAGCCCTCCGCGTGTCTTCCCTGAGTGTCACCAAGTGCGGGCTGCCGGGGAAATGCGGGGTTGGGCTGGAAATGCAGGTAGCATCTAGTGCCTCCCCCTGGACAGGGGAGGTAATTAGAGGACTTCCCACTGCCAGGGAACAGCTGGGACACCAGGCAGCTGCGTGGAGTTCGGCCCCAAACCTCCCCAAACCTCTCGGACATATTCCGTAATTCTGAGTGTGGGGAGGTTCCGTACTCTGTCTGCAGTGCCTAGGATCTCCTAGGAGCCCTCCCGCTTGTCTTCCCTGAGTGTCTCCTAGTGTGGGCTGCCGGTTAAAGGCCGGGGTTGGGATGGAAATGCAGGTAGCATCAAGTGCTTCCCACTGGACTGGTGAGGTAATTAGCGGAACTCCCCCTGCCAAGGAACAGCTGTGAAAACAGGCAGCTGCGTGGAGGGCGGCCCCATCCTCCCCCACCCACTCGGACGCGGTCCTGAATTCTGAGTGTGGGGAGGTTCCGTCCTCGTTCTGGAGAACCTGGGATCTATTAGGAGCCCTCCGCGTGTCTTCCCCGAGTGTATCCTAGGGCGGGCTGACGGGAAAGGCAGGGGTTGGGCTGGAAATGCAGGTATCATCTAGTGCCTCCACCCGGACAGGGGAGGTAATTATCGGAATTCCCCCTGCCATGGAACAGCTGTGAAACCAGGCAGTGCCGGGAGGTCGGCCCCAAATATTCCCCATCCACTCGGCCGCGTTCCGGAATTCTGAGTGTGGGGAGGTTCCGTACTCTGTCTGCAGCGCCTGGGATCTCCTAGGAGAAATCCGGGTATTTTCTCGATTGTCTCCTAGTGCGGGCTGCCTGGGAAAGTCGGGGGTTGGGCTGGAAATACAGGAAGCATGTAGTGCCTTCCCCTGGACAGGGGAGGTAATTAGCGAAATTCCCCCTGTCAGGGAACAGCTGTTACACCAGGCAGCTTCGTGGAGGGCGGCCCCAAAACTCCCCCACCCACTCGGCCGCGTTCCGTAATTCTGAGTGTGGGTGATTCCGTCCTCGTTCTGGAGAACCTGGGATCTATTAGGAGCCCTCCGCGTGTCTTCCCCGAGTGTATCCTAGTGCGGGCTGGCGGGAAAGGCAGGGGTTTGGCTGGAAATGCAGGTATCTTCTAGTGCCTCCACCTGGACAGGGGAGGTAATTAGCGGACTTCCTCCTGCCGGGGAACACCTGTGACTCCAGGCAGCTGCGTGGAGGGCGGCCACAAACGTCCCCAATCCACTCGGCCGCGTTCCGGAATTCTGAGTTTGGGGAGGTCCCGTCCTCTGTCTGCAGCACCTGGGATCTCCTATGAGCCCTCCGCGTGTCTTCCCAGAGTGTCTCCTAGTGCGGGCTGCCTGGGAAAGTCAGGGGTTTGGATGGAAATACAGGAAGCATGTAGTGCCTTTCTCTGGACAAAGGAAATTTTTAGCGGATTTCCCCCTAAAATGGAACAGCTCGGACACCAGGAAGCTGCCTGGAGGGCGCCCCAAAATCTCCCCAAACCACTCCTATTTATTCCGTAATTCTGATGGTGGGGAGGTTCCTTCCCCTGTCTGCAGCACTTGGGATCTCATAGGAGAAATCCGCGTGTCTTCAACGAGTGACACTTAGTGCGTTCTGCCGGGGAAAGGCGGAGGTTGTGATGGAAATGCAGGAAGCATTTAGTGCCTCCCCCTGGACAGGGGAGGAGTTTAGTGAAATTCACCCTGCCAGGGAACAGCTGTGACAACAGGAATCTGCGTGAAGCGTGGCCCCAAACTTCCCCCAACCACTCGTATTTCTTCAGTAATTCTGAGTGTGGGGAAGTTCCGTCCTATGTCTGCAGCGCCTGGGATCTCCTAGGAGCCCTCCGCGTGTCTTCCCCGAGTGACTCTTATTGCGTACTGCCAGGGAAAGTGGGGTCAGGCAAGAAATGCAGGAAGCATTTAGTGCCTCCACCTGACAGGGGAAGTAATTAGCTGAATTCCCCCTGCCAGGGAACAGCTGTGACACCAGGCAGCTGCGTGGAGGGCGGCCCCAAACCTCCCTCACACACTCAGCCTCGTTCCGGAATTCTGAGAGTTTGGAGGTTCCGTCCTATGTCTGCAGCGCCTGGGATCTGCTGAAAGCCATCCGCGTGTCTTCCACGATTGACTACTACTGCGGGCTGCCGGGGAAATGCAGGGGTTTGGCTGGAAATGCAGGAAACATTTAGTGCTTCCCCCTGGACAGTGGAGGTAATTAGCGGACTTCCCCCTGCCAGGAAACAGGTGTGACACCAGGCAGCTGCGTGGAGGGCGCCCCAAAACCTCCCGAAACCACTCCTATTTATTCCGTGATTCCGATAGTGGGGAGGTTCCTTCTTCTGTCTGCAGCACTTGGGATCTCCTAGGAGCCATCCGGGTGTCTTCCCTGATTGTCTCCACATGCGGGATGCGGGGGAAATGCGGGGGTTGGGTTTGAAATGCAGGTAGAATCTAGTGCCTCCCCCTGGACAGGAGAGGTAATTAGCGGACTTCCCCCTGCCAGGGAACACCTGTGACACCCGGAATCTGCGTGGAGGGCGGTATCAAATCTCCCCCACCCACTCGGCCACGTTCCGGAATTCTGAGTGTGGGGAGGTTCCGTCCTCTATCTGCAGTGCCTGGGATCTCCTAGGAGCCCTCCGCGTGTCTTCCCAGAGTGTCTCCTTTTGCGGGCTGCCGGTTAAAGGCCGGTGGTGGGATGGAAATGCAGGAAACATTTAGTGCCTCCCCCTGGACAGGGGAGGAAATTAGACAAGTTCCCCCTGCCAAAGAACAGCTGTGATACCAGACAGATCCGTGGAGTGTGGCCCCAAACCTCCCCGAACCACTCGTAATTGTTCCGTAATTCTGAGTGTGGGGAGGTTCCGTCCTCTGTCTGCAGCACTTGGGATCTCCTAGGAGCCCTCCGCTTGTCTTCCCAGATTGTCTCCTTGTGCGGGCTGCCGTTTAAAAGCCGGTGGTGGGATGGAATTGCAGGTAGCATCTAGTGCCTCCCCCTGGACAGGGGAGGTAATTAGCGGACTTCCACCTGCTAGGGAACAGCTGTGACACCAGGCAGGTGCGTGGAGAATGGCCACTAACCTCCCCTACCCACTCGGCTCCTTCCGGAATTCTGAGTGTGGGGAGGATCCGTTCTATGTCTGCAGAGCCTGGGATCTCCTAGGAGCCCTCTGCATGTTTTCCCCGAGTGTCTCTTAGAGCGGGCTGCCGGGGAAAGGCAGGGGTTGAGCTGGAAATGCAGGTAGCATGTAGTGCCTCTCCCTGGACAGGGGAGGTAATTAGCGGACTTCCCCTTGCCAGGGAACAGCTGTGACACCAGGCAGCTGCGTGGAGGGCGCCACAAAACATCCCCAAACCACTCTTATTTATTCCGTAATTCTGATTGTGGGGAGGTTCCTTCCTCTGTCTGCAGCACTTGGGAAATCCTAGGAGCCCTCCGCGTGTCTTCCCTGAGTGTCACCAAGTGGAGGCTGCCGGGGAAATGCGGGGTTGGGCTGGAAATGCAGGTAGCATCTAGTGCCTCCCCCTGGACAGGGGAGGTAATTAGCGGACTTCCCCCTGCCAGGGAACAGCTGTGACACCAGTCAGCTGCGTGGAGTTCGGCCCCAAACCTCCCCAAACCTCTCGTACATATTCCGTAATTCTGAGTGTGGGGAGGTTCTGTCCTCGTTCTGGAGAACCTGGGATCTATTAGGAGCCCTCCGCGTGTCTTCCCCGAGTGTATCCTAGTGCGGGCTGACGGGAAGGGCAGGGGTTGGCCTGGAAATGCAGGTATCATCTAGTGCCTCCACCTGGACAGGGGAGGTAATTATCGGAATTCCCCCTGCCATGGAACAGCTGTGACACCAGGCAGCTGCGGGGAGGTCGGCCCCAAATATTCCCCACCCACTCGGCCACGTTCCAGAATTCTGAGTGTGGGGAGGTTCCGTACTCTGTCTGCAGCGCCTGGGATCTCCTAGGAGAAATCCGGGTATTTTCTCGATTGTCTCCTAGTGCGGGCTGCCTGGGAAAGTCGGGGTTTGGGCTGGAAATACAGGAAGCATGTAGTGCCTTCCCCTGGACAGGGGAGGTAATTAGCGAAATTTCCCCTGTCAGGGAACAGCTGTTACACCAGCAGCTTCGTGGAGGGCGGCCCCAAAACTCCCCCAACCACTCGGCCGCGTTGTGGAATTCTGATTGTGGGGGGGTTCTGTCCTCTGTCTTCAGTGCCTGGGATCACCTAGGAGCCCTCCGCGTGTCTTCCCCGAGTGACTCTTGGTGCGGGCTGCCGGGGAAAGGCAGGGGTTGGGCTGGAAATGCAGGAACCATGTAGTGCCTCCCCCTGGACAGGGGAGGTAATTAGAGGACTTCCCCCTGCCAGGGAACACCTGTGACTCCAGGCAGCTGCGTGGAGGGTGCCCCCAAACCTCCCCAACCACTCCTATTTATTCCGTAATTCTGATTGTGGGGAGGTTCCTTCCTCTGTCTTCAGCACTTATGATCTCCTAGGAGCCCTCCGCGTGTCTTCCCTCAGTGTCTCTTAGTGCGGGCTGCCGGGGAAATGTGGGTGTTGGGCTGGAAATGCAGGTAGCATCTAGTGCCTCCCCCTGGACAGGTGAGGTAATTAGCGGAATTCCCCCTCCAAGGAACAGCTGTGACACCATGCAGGTTCGTGGGAGTCGGCCCAAAACCTCCCCCACCCACTCGGCCGAGTTCCGGAATTTTGAGTGTGGGTGATTCCGTCCTCATTCTGGAGAACCTGGGATCTATTAGGAGCCCTCCGCGTGTCTTCCCCGAGTGTATCCTAGTGCGGGCTGACGGGAAAGTCAGGGGTTGGGCTGGAAATGCTGGTATCATCTAGTGCCTCCAACTGGACAGGGGAGGTAATTAGCGGACTTCCCCCTGCCAGGGAACACCTGTGACTTCAGGCAGCTGCGTGGAGGGCGGCCACAAACGTCCCCAATCCACTCGGCCGCGTTCCGGAATTCTGAGTTTGGGGAGGTTCCGTCCTCTGTCTGCAGCGCCTGGGATCTCCTATGAGCATTCCGCGTGTCTTCCCCGAGTGTCTCCTATTGCGGGCTGCCTGGGAAAGTCGGGGGTTGTGATGGAAATACAGGAAGCATGTAGTGCCTTTCCCTGGACAGAGGAGGTAATTAGCGGATTTCCCCCTAAAAGGGAACAGCTTGAACACCAGGAAGCTGCGTGGAGTGCGCCCCAAAACCTCCCCAAACCACTCGTATTTATTCCGTAATTCTGATGGTGGGGAGGTTCCTTCCCCTGTCTGCAGCACTTGGGATCTCATAGGAGAACTCCGCGTGTCTTCAACGAGTGACACTTAGTGCGGGCTGCCGGGGAAAGGCGGGGGTTGCGATGGAAATGCAGGAAGCATTTAGTGCCTCCCCCTGGACAGGGGAGGAATTCAGCGAAATTCCCCCTGCCAGGGAATACCTGTGACACCCGGCACCTGCGTGGAGGGCGGTACCAAATCTCCCCCACCCACTCGGCCGCGTTCAGGAATTCTGAGTGTGGGGAAGTTCCGTCCTCTATCTGCAGTGCCTGGGATCTCCTAGGAGCCCTCCACGTGTCTTCCCAGAGTGTCTCCTTTTGCGGGCTGCCGGTTAAAGGCCGGTGGTGGAATGGAAATGCAGGAAGCATTTAGTGCCTCCCCCTGGACAGGGGAGGAAATTAGACAATTTCCCCCTGCAAAAGAACAGCTGTGATACCAGACAGATCCGTGGAGTGTGGCCCCAAACCTCCCCGAACCACTCGTAATTGTTCCATAATTCTGAGTGTGGGGAGGTTCCGTCCTCTGTCTGCAGCACTTGGGATCTCCTAGGAGCCCTCCGCGTGTCTTCCCAGATTGTCTCCTTGTGCGGGCTGCCGGTTAAAAGCCGGTGGTGGGATGGAATTGCAGGTAGCATCTAGTGCCTCCCCTGGACAGGGGAGGTAATTAGCGGACTTCCACCTGCTAGGGAACAGCTGTGACACCAGGCAGGTGCGTGGAGAATGGCCACTAACCTCCCCTACCCACTCGGCTCCTTCCGGAATTCTGAGTGTGGGGAGGATCCGTTCTATGTCTGCAGAGCCTGGGATCTCCTAGGAGCCCTCTGCATGTTTTCCCCGAGTGTCTCCTAGAGCGGGCTGCCGGGGAAAGGCAGGGGTTGAGCTGGAAATGCAGGTAGCATGTAGTGCCTCTCCCTGGACAGGGGAGGTAATTAGCGGACTTCCCCTTGCCAGGGAACAGCTGTGACACCAGGCAGCTGCGTGGAGGGCGCCACAAAACATCCCCAAACCACTCTTATTTATTCCGTAATTCTGATTGTGGGGAGGTTCCTTCCTCTGTCTGCAGCACTTGGGAAATCCTAGGAGCCCTCCGCGTGTCTTCCCTGAGTGTCACCAAGTGCGAGCTGCCGGGGAAATGCGGGGTTGGGCTGGAAATGCAGGTAGCATCAAGTGCCTCCCCCTGGAGTGGTGAGGTAATTAGCGGACTTCCCCCTGCCAAGGAACAGCTGTGAAACCAGGCAGCTGCGTGGAGGGCGGCCCCAAACCTCCCCCACCCACTCGGCCGCGGTCCTGAATTCTGAGTGTGGGTAGGTTCCGTCCTCGTTCTGGAGAACCTGGGATCTATTAGGAGCCCTCCGCGTGTCTTCCCCGAGTGTATCCTAGTGCGGGCTGACGGGAAAGGCAGGGGTTGGGCTGGAAATGCAGGTATCATCTAGTGCCTCCAACTGGACAGGGGAGGTAATTAGCGAAATTTCCCCTGTCAGGGAACAGCTGTTACACCAGCAGCTTCGTGGAGTGCGGCCCCAAAACTCCCCCAACCACTCGGCCGCGTTGTGGAATTCTGATTTTGGGGAGGTTCTGTCATCTGTCTTCAGTGCCTGGGATCACCTAGGAGCCCTCCGCGTGTCTTCCCCGAGTGACTCTTGGTGCGGGCTGCCGGGGAAAGGCAGGGGTTGGGCTGGAAATGCAGGAACCATGTAGTGCCTCCCCCTGGACAGGGGAGGTAATTAGAGGACTTCCCCCTGCCAGGGAACACCTGTGACTCCAGGCAGCTGCGTGGAGGGTGCCCCCAAACCTCCCCAACCACTCCTATTTATTCCGTAATTCTGATTGTGGGGAGGTTCCTTCCTCTGTCTTCAGCACTTGTGATCTCCTAGGAGACCTCCACGTGTCTTCCCTCAGTGTCTCTTAGTGCGGGCTGCCGGGGAAATGTGGGTGTTGGGCTGGAAATGCAGGTAGCATCTAGTGCCTCCCCCTGGACAGGTGAGGAAATTAGCGGAATTTCCCCTTCCAAGGAACAGCTGTGACACCAGGCAGGTGCGTGGGGGTCGGCCCTAAACCTCCCCCACCCACTCAGCCGCGTTCCGGAATTCTGAGTGTGGGTGATTCCGTCCTCGTTCTGGAGAACCTGGGATCTATTAGGAGCCCTCCGCGTGTCTTCCCCGAGTGTATCCTAGTGCGGGCTGACGGGAAAGGCAGGGGTTGGGCTGGAAATGCAGGTATCATCTAGTGCCTCCAACTGGACAGGGGAGGTAATTAGCGGACTTCCCCCTGCCAGGGAACACCTGTGACTTCAGGCAGCTGCGTGGAGGGCGGCCACAAACGTCCCCAATCCACTCGGCCGCGTTCCGGAATTCTGAGTTTGGGGAGGTTCCGTCCTCTGTCTGCAGCGCCTGGGATCTCCTATGAGCATTCCACGTGTCTTCCCCGAGTGTCTCCTAGTGCGGGCTGCCTGGGAAAGTCGGGGGTTGTGATGGAAATACAGGAAGCATGTAGTGCCTTCCCCTGGACAGAGGAGGTAATTAGCGGATTTCCCCCTAAAAGGGAACAGCTCGGACACCAGGAAGCTGCGTGGAGTGCGCCCCAAAACCTCCCCAAACCACTCGTATTTATTCCGTAATTCTGATGGTGGGGAGGTTCCTTCCCCTGTCTGCAGCACTTGGGATCTCATAGGAGAACTCCGCGTGTCTTCAACGAGTGACACTTAGTGCGGGCTGCCGGGGAAAGGCGGGGTTTGCGATGGAAATGCAGGAAGCATTTAGTGCCTCCCCCTGGACAGGGGAGGAATTCAGCGAAATTCCCCCTGCCAGGGAATACCTGTGACACCCAGCACCTGCGTGGAGGGATGTATCAAATCTCCCCCACCCACTCGGCCGCGTTCCGGAATTTTGAGTGTGGGGAAGTTCCGTCCTCTATCTGCAGCGCCTGGGATCTCCTAGGAGCCCTCCACGTGTCTTCCCAGAGTGTCTCCTTTTGCGGGCTGCCGGTTAAAGGCCGGTGGTGGGATGGAAATGCAGGAAGCATTTAGTGCCTCCCCCTGGACAGGGGAGGAAATTAGACAAGTTCCCCCTGCAAATGAACAGCTGTGACACAGACAGATCCGTGGAGTGTGGCCCCAAACCTCCCCGAACCACTCGTAATTGTTCCGTAATTCTGAGTGTGGGGAGGTTCCGTCCTCTGTCTGCAGCACTTGGGATCTCCTAGGAGCCCTCCGCGTGTCTTCCCAGATTGTCTCCTTGTGCGGGCTGCCGGTTAAAAGCCGGTGGTGTGATGGAATTGCAGGTAGAATCTAGTGCCTCCCCCTGGACAGGGGAGGTAATTAGCGGATTTCCCCCTGCCAGGGAACAGCTCTGACACCAGGCAGCTGCGTGGAGTTCGCCCCAAAACCTCCCCAAACCACTCCTATTTATTCCGTAATTGTGACTGTGTGGAGGGTCCTTCCTCTGTCTGCAGCCCTTGGGATCTCCTACGAGTACTCCGCGTGTCTTCCACGAGTGACACTTAGTGCGGGCTGCCGGGGAAAAGCGGGGGTTTTGATGGAAATGCAGGAAGCATTTAGTGCCTCCCCCTGGACATGGGAGGAAATTAGCGAACTTCCCCCTGCCAGGGAACAGCTGTGACACCAGGCAGCTCCGTGGAGTGTGGCCCCAAACCTCCCCGAACCACTCGTAATTGTTCCGTAATTCTGAGTGTGGGGAGGTTCCGTCCTCTTTCTGCAGCGCCTGGGATCTCCTAGGAGCCTTCCGCGTGTCTTCCCTGAGTGTCTCCTAGTGCGTGCTGCCGGGGAAATGCGGGGGTTGGGCTGGAAATGCAGGAAACATGTAGTGCCTCACCCTGGACAGAGGAGGTAATTAGCGGACTTCCCCCTGCCAGGGAACAGCTGTGACACCAGGTAGCTGCGTGGAGGGCGCCCCCAAACCTCCCCAAACCACTCCTATTTATTCCATAATTCTGATTTTTGGGAGTTTCCTTCCTCTGTCTGCAGCAATTGGGATCTCCTAGGAGCCCTCCGCGTGTCTTCCCTGAGTGTCTCCTAGTGCGGGCTGCCGGGGAAATTCGGGTGTTTGGCTGGAAATGCAGGTAATATCTAGTGCCTCCCCCTGGACAGGGGAGGTAATTAGCGGACTTCCCCCAGCCAGGGAACACCTGTGACTCCAGGCAGCTACGTGGAGGGCGGCCCCAAACCTCCGACACCCACTCGGCCGCGTTCCGGAATTCTGAGTGTGGGGAGGTTCCGTCCTCTGTCTGCAGCGCCTGGGATCTCCTAGGAGCCCTCCGATTGTTTTCCCCGAGTGTCTCCTAGTGCGGGAGGCCGGGGAAAGGCGGGGGATTGGCTGGAAATGCAAGTAGCATCTAGTGCCTCACTCTGGACAGGGGAGGTAATTAGCGGACTTCCCCTGACAGGGAAGATCTGTGACAACAAGCAGCTGCGTGGAGGGCGGCCCCAATCTCCCCCACCCACTCATCCTCGTTCCGGAATTCTGAGAGTGGGGAGGTTCCGTCCTCTGTCTGCAGCGCCTGGGATCACCTAGGAGCCATCCGTGTGTCTTCCCGGAGTGACTCGTAATGCGTTCTTCCGGGGAAAGTTTGGGGTTTGGCTGGAAATGCAGGAGGCATTTAGTGCTTCCCCCTGGACAGGGGAGGTAATTAGCGGACTTCCCCCTGCCAGGGAACAGGTGTGACACCAGACAGCTGCGTGGAGGGCGCCCCAAAACCTCCCCAAATCACTCCTATTTATTCCGTAATTCCGATAGTGGGGAGGTTCCTTCTTCTGTCTGCAGCGACTGGGATCTCCTAGGAGCCCTCCGCGTGTCTTCCCAGAGTGTCTCCTTTTGCGGGCTGCCGGTTAAAGGCCGGTGGTGGAATGGAAATGCAGGAAGCATTTAGTGCCTCCCCCTGGACAGGGGAGGAAATTAGAAAAATTCCCCCTGCCAAGGAACAGCTGTGACACCAGACAGCTCCGTGGATTTTGGCCCCAAACCTCCCCGAACCACTCGTAATTGTTCCGTAATTCTGAGTGTGGGGAGGTTCCGTCCTCTGTCTGCAGCGACTGGGATCTCCTAGGAGCCATCCGCGTGTCTTCCCCGAGTATCTCCTAGTGCGGGCTGCCGGGGAAATGCGGGGGTTGTGCTGGAAATGCTGGAAACATGTAGTGCCTCACCCTGGACAAAGGAGGTAATTAGCGGAGTTCCCCCTGCCAGGGAACAGCTGTGACACCAGGCAGCTGCGTGGAGGTCGCCCCCAAAACTCCCCAAACCACTCCTATTTATTCCTTAATTCTGATTGTGGGGAGGTTCCTTCCTCTGTCTGCAGCACTTGGGATCTCCTAGGAGCCCTCCGCGTGTCTTCTACGAGTGTCTCTTAGTGCGGGCTGCAGGGGAAAGTCGGGGGTTGAGCTGGAAATGCAGGTAGCATGTAATGCCTTCCCCTGGACAGGGGAGGTAATTAGCGTACTTCCCTGACAGGGAACAGCTGTGACAACAGGCAGCTGCGTGGAGGGCGGCCCCAAACCTCCCCCACCCCACTCAGCCTCGTTCGGGAATTCTGAGAGATGGGAGGTTCGTCCTCGTTCTGCAGCGCCCTGGGATCACTAGGAGCCCTCCGGGTGTCTTCCAGAGTGACTCTTCATGCGTGCTACCAGGGAAAGCGGGGGTTGGGCAGGAAAAGCAGGATGCATTTAGGGCCTCCCCCTGGACAGGGAGGTAATTAGCGAATTCCCCCCTGCCAGGGATCAGCTGTGAAACCAGGCAGCTGCGTGGATGGCGGCCCTAAACCTCCCCCACCCACTCTTGCCGCGTTCCGGAATTCTGAGTGTGGGAGGTTCCGTCCTCTGTCTGCAGCAACCTGGGATCTATTAGGAGCCCTCCGCGTGTCTTACCCGAGTGTCTCCTTGTGCGGGCTGCCTGGGAAAGTCGGAGGTTGGGCTGGAAATGCAGGTAGCATGTAGTGAATTCCCCTGGACAGGGGAGGTAATTAGCGTTCTTCCCCAGAAAGGGAACAGCTGTGGCAACAGGCAGCTGGTTGGAGGGCGCCCAAAAACCTCCCCAAACCACTCCTATTTATTCCATAATTCCGATTGTGGGGAGATACCTTCCTCTATCTGCAGCCATTGGGATCTCCTAGGAGCCCTCCGTGTGTCTTCCCTGAGTGTCTCCTAGTGCGGGCTCCCTGGGAAATGCGGGGGTTGTGCTGGAAATGCAGGTAGAATCTAGTGCCTCCCCCTGTACAGGGGAGGTAATTAGCGGACTTCCCCCTGCCAGGGAACAGCTGTGACAACAGCAGCTGCGTGGAGGGCGCCCCCAAACCTCCCCAAACCACTCCTACTTATTGCATAATTCTGAGTGTGGGGAGGTTCCGTCCACTGTCTGCAGCACTTGGGATCTCCTAGGAGCCCCCCGCGTGTCTTCCCAGAGTCTCTCCTAGTGCGTGCTGCCTGGGTAAGTCGGGGGTTGGGCTGGAAATTCAGGTAGAATGTAGTGCCTTCCCCTGGACAGGGGAGGTAATTAGCGTACTTCCCCAGAAAGGGAACAGCTGTGACAACAGGCAGCTGCGTGGAGGGCGGCCCCAAACCTCCCCTACCCACTCAGCCTCGTTCCGGAATTCTGAGAGTTGGGAGGTTCCGTCCTAAGTCTGCAGCGCCTGGGAACTCCTAGGAGCCATCCGCGTGTCTTCCACGAGTGACACCTAGTGCGGGCTGCCGGGGAAAGGCCAGGGTTGTGATGGAAATGCAGGAAGCATTTAGTGCCTCCACCTGGACAGGGGATGGATTTAGCGAAATTCCCCCTGCCAGGGTACAGCTGTGATACCAAGCAGCTCCGTGGAGGTTGTCCCCAAACCTCCCCCAACCACTCGTAATTTTTCCGTAATTCTGAGTGTGGGGAGGTTCCGTCCTTTGTCTGCAGCGCCTGGGATCACCTAGGAGCCATCCGTGTGTCTTCCCGGAGTGACTCGTAATGCGTTCTTCCGGGGAAAGTTTGGGATTTGGCTGGAAATGCAGGAGGCATTTAGTGCTTCCCCCTGGACAGGGGAGGTAATTAGCGGACTTCCCCCTGCCAGGGAACAGGTGTGACACCAGACAGCTGCGTGGAGGGCGCCCCAAAACCTCCCCAAATCACTCCTATTTATTCCGTAATTCCGATAGTGGGGAGGTTCCTTCTTCTGTCTGCAGCGACTGGGATCTCCTAGGAGCCGTCCGCGTGTCTTCCCAGAGTGTCTCCTTTTGCGGGCTGCCGGTTAAAGGCCGGTGGTGGAATGAAAATGCAGGAAGCATTTAGTGCCTCCCCCTGGACAGGGGAGGAAATTAGACAATTTCCCCCTGCCAAAGAACAGCTGTGATACCAGACAGATCCGTGGAGTGTGGCCCCAAACCTCCCCGAACCACTCGTAATTGTTCCGTAATTCTGAGTGTGGGGAGGTTCCGTCCTCTGTCTGCAGCACTTGGGATCTCCTAGGAGCCCTCCGCGTGTCTTCTCAGATTGTCTCCTTGTGCGGGTTGCCGGTTAAAAGCCGGTGGTGGGATGGAATTGCAGGTAGCATCTAGTGCCTCCCCCTGGACAGGGGAGGTAATTAGCGGACTTCCACCTGCTAGGGAACAGCTGTGACACCAGGCAGGTGCGTGGAGAATGGCCACTAACCTCCCCTACCCACTCGGCTCCTTCCGGAATTCTGAGTGTGGGGAGGATCCGTTCTATGTCTGCAGAGCCTGGGATCTCCTAGGAGCCCTCTGCATGTTTTCCCCGAGTGTCTCCTAGAGCGGGCTGCCGGGGAAAGGCAGGGTTTGAGCTGGAAATGCAGGTAGAATGTAGAGCCTCTCCCTGGAGTGGTGAGGTAATTAGCGGACTTCCCCCTGCCAAGGAACAGCTGTGAAACCAGGCAGCTGCGTGGAGGGCGGCCCCAGACCTCCCCCACCCACTCGGCCGCGGTCCTGAATTCTGAGTGTGGGGAGGTTCCGTCCTCGTTCTGGAGAACCTGGGATCTATTAGGAGCCCTCCGCGTGTCTTCCCCGAGTGTATCCTAGTGCGGGCTGACGGGAAAGGCAGGGGTTGGGCTGGAAATGCAGGTATCATCTAGTGCCTCCACCTGGACAGGGGAGGTAATTATCGGAATTCCCCCTGCCATGGAACAGCTGTGACACCAGGCAGCTGCGGGGAGGTCGGCCCCAAATATTCCCCACCCACTCGGCCGCGTTCCGGAATTCTGAGTGTGGGGAGGTTCCGTCCTCTGTCTGCAGCGCCTGGGATCTCCTATGAGCATTCCGCGTGTCTTCCCCGAGTGTCTCCTAGTGCGGGCTGCCTGGGAAAGTCGGGGGTTGTGATGGAAATACAGGAAGAATGTAGTGCCTTCCCCTGGACAGAGGAGGTAATTAGCGGATTTCCCCCTAAAAGGGAACAGCTCGGACAGCAGGAAGCTGCGTGCAGTGCGCCCCAATTCCTCCCCAAACCACTCGTATTTATTCCGTAATTCTGATGGTGGGGAGGTTCCTTCCCCTGTCTGCAGCACTTGGGATCTCATAGGAGAACTCCGCGTGTCTTCAACGAGTGACACTTAGTGAGGGCTGCCGGGGAAGGCGGGGGTTGTGATGGAAATGCAGGAAGCATTTAGTGCCTCCCCCTGGACAGGGGAGGAATTCAGCGAAATTCCCCCTGCCAGGGAATACCTGTGACACCCGGCACCTGCGTGGAGGGCGGTACCAAATCTCCCCCACCCACTCGGCCGCGTTCCGGAATTTTGAGTGTGGGGAAGTTCCGTCCTCTATCTGCAGTGCCTGGGATCTCCTAGGAGCCCTCCGCGTGTCTTCCCAGAGTGTCTCCTTTTGCGGGCTGCCGGTTAAAGGCCGGTGGTGGGATGGAAATGCAGGAAGCATTTAGTGCCTCCCCCAGGACAGGGGAGGAAATTAGACAAGTTCCCCCTGCAAAAGAACAGCTGTGACACGAGACAGATCCGTGGAGTTAGCCCCAAACCTCCCCGAACCACTCGTAATTGTTCCGTAATTCTGAGAGTGGGGAGGTTGCGTCCTTTCTGCAGCACTTGGGATCTCCTAGAGCCCTCCGCGTGTCTTCCCAGATTGTCTCCTTGTGCGGGCTGCCGGTTAAAAGCCGGTGGTGGGATGGAATTGCAGGTAGAATCTAGTGCCTCCCCCTGGACGGGGGAGGAAATTAGCGGACTTCCCCCTGCCAGGGAACAGCTCTGACACCAGGCAGCTGCGTGGAGTTCGCCCCAAAACGTCCCCAAACCACTCCTATTTATTCCTTAATTCTGATTGTGGGGAGGTTCCTTCCTCTGTCTGCAGCACTTGGGATCTCCTAGGAGCCCTTCGCGTGTCTTCTACGAGTGTCTCTTATTGCGGGCTGCCGGGGAAAGTCGGGGGTTGAGCTGGAAATGCAGTTAGCATGTAATGCCTTTCCCTGGACAGGGGAGGTAATTAGCGTACTTCCCCTGACAGGGAACAGCAGTGACAACAGGCAGCTGCGTGGAGGGCGGCCCCAAACCTCCCCCACCCACTCAGCCTCGTTCGGGAATTCTGAGAGTTGGGAGGTTCCGTCCTCGTTCTGCAGCGCCTGGGATCACCTAGTAGCCCTCCGGGTGTCTTCCCAGAGTGACTCTTCATGCGTGCTACCAGGGAAAGCGGGGGTTGGGCAGGAAAAGCAGGATGCATTTAGGGCCTCCCCCTGGACAGGGGAGGTAATTAGCGGAATTCCCCCTGCCAGGGATCAGCTGTGAAACCAGGCAGCTGCGTGGATGGCGGCCCTAAACCTCCCCCACCCACTCTGCCGCGTTCCGGAATTCTGAGTGTGGGGAGGTTCCGTCCTCTGTCTGCAGCACCTGGGATCTATTAGGAGCCCTCCGCGTGTCTTACCCGAGTGTCTCCTAGTGCGGGCTGCCTGGGAAAGTCGGGGGTTGGGCTGGAAATGCAGGTAGCAGGTAGTGCCTTCCCCTGGACAGGGGAGGTAATTAGCGTTCTTCCCCAGAAAGGGAACAGCTGTGACAACAGGCAGCTGCGTGGAGGGCGGCCCCAAACCTCCCCTACCCACTCAGCCTCGTTCCGGAATTCTGAGAGTTGGGAGGTTCCGTCCTAAGTCTGCAGCGCCTGGTATCTCCTAGGAGCCATCCGCGTGTCTTCCACGAGTGACACCTAGTGCGGGCTACCTGGGAAAGGCGGGGGTTGTAATGGAAATGCAGGAAGCATTTAGTGCCTCCACCTGACAGGGGAGGAATTTAGCGAACTTCCCCCTGCCAGGGTACAGCTGTGACACCAGGCAGCTCCGTAGAGGGTGGCCCCAAACCTCCCCCAACCACTCGTAATTGTTCCATAATTCCGATTGTGGGGAGGTACCTTCCTCGATCTGCAGCCATTGGGATCTCCTAGGAGCCCTCCGTGTGTCTTCCCTGAGTGTCTCCTAGTGCGGGCTCCCGGGAAATGCGGGGGTTGGGCTGGAAATGCAGGTAGAATCTAGTGCCTCCCCCTGGACAGTGGAGGTAATTAGCGGACTTCCCCCAGCCAGGGAACACCTGTGACTCCAGGCACCTGCTTGGAGGGCGGCCCCAAATCTCCCCCACACACTCGGCCGCGTTCCGAAATTCTGAGTGTGGGGAGGTTCCGTCCTATGTCCGAAGCTCCTGGGATCTCCTAGGAGCCCTCCGATTGTCTTCCCCGAGTGTCTCTTAGTGCGGGCTCCCGGGGAAAGGCGGGGGTTGGGCTGGAAATGCAGGTAGCATGTAATGCCTTCCCCTGGACAGGGGAGGTAATTAGCGTACTTCCCCTGACAGGGAACAGCTGTGACAACAGGCAGCTGCGTGGAGTGCGGCCCCAAACCTCCCCAACCCACTCAGCCTCGTTCCGGAATTCTGAGAGTTGGGAGGTTCCGTCCTAAGTCTGCAGAGCCTGGGATTTCCTAGGAGTCATCCGCGTGTCTTCCACGAGTGACTCTAAGTGCGGGCTGCCGGGGAAAGCGGGGGTTGTGATGGAAATGCAGGAAGCATTTAGTGCCTCCACCTGGACAGGGGAGGAATTTAGCAAACTTCCCCCTGCCAGGGTACAGCTGACAACAGGCAGCTCCGTGGAGGGTGGCCCCAAACCTTCCCCAACCACTCGTAATTTTTCCGTAATTCTGAGTGTGGGGAGGTTCCGTCCTCTGTCTGCAGCACCTGGGATCTCCTAGGAGCCATCCGCGTGTCTTCCCCGAGTGACTCCTAATGTGTGCTGCCGGGGAAAGGCGGGGGTTGTGCTGGAAATGCACGAAGCATTTAGTGCCTTCCCCTGGACAGGGGAGGTAATTAGCGGACTTCCCCCTGCCAGGGAACAGGTGTGACTCCAGGCAGCTTCGTGGAGGGCGCCCCCAAACCTCCCCAAACCACTCTTACTTATTCCGTAATTCTGAGTGTGGGGAGGTTCCGTCCACTGTCTGCAGCCCTTGGGATCTCCTAGGAGCCGTCCTTGTGTCTTCCCTGAGTGTCTCCTAGTGCGGGCTCCCTGGGAAATGCGGGGGTTGTGCTGGAAATGCAGGTAGAATCTAGTGCCTCCCCCTGTACAGGGGAGGTAATTAGCGGTCTTCCCCCTGCCAGGGAACAGCTGTGACAACAGCAGCTGCGTGGAGGGGGCCCCCAAACCTCCCCAAACCACTCCTACCTATTCCGTAATTCTGAGTGTGGGGAGGTTCCGTCCACTGTCTGCAGCACTTGGGATCTCCTAGGAGCCCCCCGCGTGTCTTCCCAGAGTCTCTCCTAGTGCGTGCTGCCTGGGTAAGTCGGGGGTTGGGCTGGAAATTCAGGTAGAATGTAGTGCCTTCCCCTGGACAGGGGAGGTAATTAGCGTACTTCCCCAGAAAGGGAACAGCTGTGACAACAGGCAGCTGCGTGGAGGGCGGCCCCAAACTTTCCCTACCCACTCAGCCTCGTTCCAGAATTCTGAGAGTTGGGAGGTTCCGTCCTAAGTCTGCAGCGCCTGGGAACTCCTAGGAGCCATCCGCGTGTCCTCCACGAGTGACACCTAGTGCGGGCTGCCGCGGAAAGGCCAGGGTTGTGATGGAAATGCAGGAAGCATTTAGTGCCTCCCCCTGGACAGTGGAGGTAATTAGCGGACTTCCCCCTGCCAGGGAACACCTGTGACTCCAAGCAGCTACGTGGAGGGCGGCCCCAAACCTCCGACACCCACTCGGCCGCGTTCCGGAATTCTGAGTGTGGGGAGGTTCTGTCCTCTGTCTGCAGCGCCTGGGATCTCCTAGGAGCCCTCCGATTGTTTTCCCCGAGTGTCTCCTAGTGCGGGAGGCCGGGGAAAGGCGGGGGATTGGCTGGAAATGCAAGTAGCATCTAGTGCCTCACTCTGGACAGGGGAGGTAATTAGCGGACTTCCCCTGACAGGGAAGATCTGTGACAACAAGCAGCTGCGTGGAGGGCGGCCCCAATCTCCCCCACCCACTCATCCTCGTTCCGGAATTCTGAGAGTGTGGAGGTTCCGTCCTCTGTCTGCAGCGCCTGGGATCACCTAGGAGCCATCCGTGTGTCTTCCCGGAGTGACTCGTAATGCGTTCTTCCGGGGAAAGTTTGGGGTTTGGCTGGAAATGCAGGAGGCATTTAGTGCTTCCCCCTGGACAGGGGAGGTAATTAGCGGACTTCCCCCTGCCAGGGAACAGGTGTGACACCAGACAGCTGCGTGGAGGGCGCCCCAAAACCTCCCCAAATCACTCCTATTTATTCCGTAATTCCGATAGTGGGGAGGTTCCTTCTTCTGTCTGCAGCGACTGGGATCTCCTAGGAGCCCTCCGCGTGTCTTCCCAGAGTGTCTCCTTTTGCGGGCTGCCGGTTAAAGGCCGGTGGTGGAATGGAAATGCAGGAAGCATTTAGTGCCTCCCCCTGGACAGGGGAGGAAATTAGACAATTTCCCCCTGCCAAAGAACAGCTGTGATACCAGACAGATCCGTGGATTCTGGCCCCCATACCTCCCCGAACCACTCGTAATTGTTCGTAATTCAGAGTGTGGGGAGGTTCCGTCCTCTGTCTGCAGCACTTGGGATCTCCTAGGAGCCATCCACGGTGTCTTCCACAGATTGTCTCCTTGTGCGGGCTGCCGGTTAAAGCCGGTGGTGGGATGGAATTGCAGGTAGCATCTAGTGCCTCCCCCTGGACAGGGGAGGTAATTAGCGGACTTCACCTGCTCGGGGAACAGCTGTGACACCAGGCAGGTGCGTGGAGAATGGCCACTAACCTCCCCTACCCACTCGGCTCCTTCCGGAATTCTGAGTGTGGGGAGGGATCCGTTTCTATGTCTGCAGAGCCTGGGATCTCCTAGGAGCCCTCGCATGTTTTCCCCGAGTGTCTCCTAGAGCGGGCTGCCGGGGAAAGGCAGGGTTGAGCTGGAAATGCAGGTAGCATGTAGTGCCTCTCCCTGGAGTGGTGAGGTAATTATAGCGGACTTCCCCCTGCCAAGGAACAGCTGTGAAACCAGGCAGCTGCGTGGAGGGCGGCCCCAAACCTCCCCCACCCACTCGGCCGCGGTCCTGAATTCTGAGTGTGGGGAGGTTCCGTCCTCGTTCTGGAGAACCTGGGATCTATTAGGAGCCCTCCGCGTGTCTTCCCCGAGTGTATCCTAGTGCGGGCTGACGGGAAAGGCAGGGGTTGGGCTGGAAATGCAGGTATCATCTAGTGCCTCCACCTGGACAGGGGAGGTAATTATCGGAATTCCCCCTGCCATGGAACAGCTGTGACACCAGGCAGCTGCGGGGAGGTCGGCCCCAAATATTCCCCACCCACTCGGCCGCGTTCCGGAATTCTGAGTGTGGGGAGGTTCCGTCCTCTGTCTGCAGCGCCTGGGATCTCCTAGGAGAAATCCGGGTATTTTCTCGATTGTCTCCTAGTGCGGGCTGCCTGGGAAAGTTGGGGGTTGGGCTGGAAATACAGGAAGCATGTAGTGCCTTCCCCTGGACAGGGGAGGTAATTAGCGAAATTCCCCCTGTCAGGGAACAGCTGTTACACCAGCAGCTTCGTGGAGGGTGGCCCCAAAACTCCCCCAACCACTCGGCCGCGTTGTGGAATTCTGATTGTGGGGAGGTTCTGTCCTCTGTCTTCAGTGCCTGGGATCACCTAGGAGCCCTCCGCGTGTCTTCCCCGAGTGACTCTTGGTGCGGGCTGCCGGGGAAAGGCAGGGGTTGGGCTGGAAATGCAGGAACCATGTAGTGCCTCCCCCTGGACAGGGGAGGTAATTAGAGGACTTCCCCCTGCCAGGGAACACCTGTGACTCCAGGCAGCTGCGTGGAGGGTGCCCCCAAACCTCCCCAACCACTCCTATTTATTCTGTAATTCTGATTGTGGGGAGGTTCCTTCCTCTGTCTTCAGCACTTGTGATCTCCTAGGAGCCCTCCGCGTGTCTTCCCTCAGTGTCTCTTAGTGCGGGCTGCCGGGGAAATGTGGGTGTTGGGCTGGAAATGCAGGTAGCATCTAGTGCCTCCCCCTGGACAGGTGAGGTAATTAGCGGAATTCCCCCTTCCAAGGAACAGCTGTGACACCAGGCAGGTGCGTGGGGGTCGGCCCTAAACCTCCCCCACCCACTCGGCCGCGTTCCAGAATTCTGAGTGTGGGTGATTCCGTCCTCGTTCTGGAGAACCTGGGATCTATTAGGAGCCCTCCGCGTGTCTTCCCCGAGTGTATCCTAATGCGGGCTGACGGGAAAGGCAGGGGTTGGGCTGGAAATGCAGGTATCATCTAGTGCCTCCAACTGGACAGGGGAGGTAATTAGCGGACTTCCCCCTGCCAGGGAACACCTGTGACTCCAGGCAGCTGCGTGGAGGGCGGCCACAAACGTCCCCAATCCACTCGGCCGCGTTCCGGAATTCTGAGTTTGGGGAGGTTCCGTCCTCTGTCTGCAGCGCCTGGGATCTCCTATGAGCATTCCGCGTGTCTTCCCTGAGTGTCTCCTAGTGCGGGCTGCCTGGGAAAGTCGGGGGTTGTGATGGAAATACAGGAAGCATGTAGTGCATTCCCCTGGACAGAGGAGGTAATTAGCGGATTTCCCCCTAAAAGGGAACAGCTCGGACAGCAGGAAGCTGCGTGGAGTGCGCCCCAAAACCTCCCCAAACCACTCGTATTTATTCCGTAATTCTGATGGTGGGGAGGTTCCTTCCCCTGTCTGCAGCACTTGGGATCTCATAGGAGAACTCCGCGTGTCTTCAACGAGTGACACTTAGTGCGGGCTGCCGGGGAAAGGCGGGGGTTGCGATGGAAATGCAGGAAGCATTTAGTGCCTCTCCCTTGACAGGGGAGGAATTCAGCGAAATTCCCCCTGCCAGGGAATACCTGTGACACCCGGCACCTGCGTGGAGGGCGGTACCAAATCTCCCCCACACACTCGGCCGCGTTCTGGAATTCTGAGTGTGGGGAGGTTCCGTCCTAAGTCTGCAGCTCCTGGGATCTCCTAGGAGCCCTCCGCGTGTCTTCCCAGAGTGTCTCGTTTTGCGGGCTGCCGGTTAAAGGCCGGTGGTGGGATGGAAATGCAGGAAGCATTTAGTGCCTCCCCCTGGACAGGGGAGGAAATTAGACAAGTTCCCCTTGCAAAAGAACAGCTGTGACACGAGACAGATCCGTGGAGTGTGGCCCCAAACCTCCCCGAACCACTCGTAATTGTTCCGTAATTCTGAGTGTGGGGAGGTTCCGTCCTCTGTCTGCAGCACTTGGGATCTCCTAGGAGCCCTTCGCGTGTCCTCCCAGATTGTCTCCTTATGCGGGCTGCCGGTTAAAAGCCGGTGGTGGGATGGAATTGCAGGTAGCATCTAGTGCCTCCCCCTGGACAGGGGAGGTAATTAGCGGAATTCCCCCTGCCAGGGAACAGCTGTGACACCAGGCAGCTGCGTGGAGGGCGGCCCCAAACCTCCCTCACACACTCAGCCTCGTTCCGGAATTCTGAGAGTTTGGAGGTTCCGTCCTATGTCTGCAGCGCCTGGGATCTGCTAAAAGCCATCAGCGTGTCTTCCACGATTGACTACTACTGCGGGCTGCCGGGGAAATGCAGGGGTTTGGCTGGAAATGCAGGAAACATTTAGTGCTTCCCCCTGGACAGTGGAGGTAATTAGCGGACTTCCCCCTGCCAGGAAACAGGTGTGACACCAGGCAGCTGCGTGGAGGGCGCCCCAAAACCTCCCGAAACCACTCCTATTTATTCCGTGATTCCGATAGTGGGGAGGTTCCTTCTTCTGTCTGCAGCACTTGGGATCTACTAGGAGCCATCCGGGTGTCTTCCCTGATTGTCTCCACATGCGGGATGCGGGGGAAATGCGGGGGTTGGGTTTGAAATGCAGGTAGAATCTAGTGCCTCCCCCTGGACAGGGGAGGTAATTAGCGGACTTCCCCCTGCCAGGGAACACCTGTGACACCCGGAACCTGCGTGGAGGGCGGTATCAAATCTCCCCCACCCACTCGGCCGCGTTCCGGAATTCTGAGTGTGGGGAGGTTCCGTCCTCTATCTGCAGTGCCTGGGATCTCCTAGGAGCCCTCCGGGTGTCTTCCCAGAGTGTCTCCTTTTGCGGGCTGCCGGTTAAAGGCCGGTGGTGGGATGGAAATGCAGGAAGCATTTAGTGCCTCCCCCTGGACAGGGGAGGAAATTAGACAAGTTCCCCCTGCCAAAGAACAGCTGTGATACCAGACAGATCCGTGGAGTGTGGCCCCAAACCTCCCCGAACCACTCGTAATTGTTCCGTAATTCTGAGTGTGGGGAGGTTCCGTCCTCTGTCTGCAGCACTTGGGATCTCCTAGGAGCCCTCCGCGTGTCTTCCCAGATTGTCTCCTTGTGCGGGCTGCCGTTTAAAAGCCGGTGGTGGGATGGAATTGCAGGTAGCATCTAGTGCCTCCCCCTGGACAGGGGAGGTAATTAGCGGACTTCCACCTGCTAGGGAACAGCTGTGACACCAGGCAGGTGCGTGGAGAATGGCCACTAACCTCCCCTACCCACTCGGCTCCTTCCGGAATTCTGAGTGTGGGGAGGATCCGTTCTATGTCTGCAGAGCCTGGGATCTCCTAGGAGCCCTCTGCATGTTTTCCCCGAGTGTCTCCTAGAGCGGGCTGCCGGGGAAAGGCAGGGGTTGAGCTGGAAATGCAGGTAGCATGTAGTGCCTCTCCCTGGACAGGGGAGGTAATTAGCGGACTTCCCCTTGCCAGGGAACAGCTGTGACACCAGGCAGCTGCGTGGAGGGCGCCACAAAACATCCCCAAACCACTCTTATTTATTCCGTAATTCTGACTGTGGGGAGGATCCTTCCTCTGTCTGCAGCACTTGGGAAATCCTAGGAGCCCTCCGCGTGTCTTCCCTGAGTGTCACCAAGTGCGGGCTGCCGGGGGAAATGCGGGGTTGGGCTGGAAATGCAGGTAGCATCTAGTGCCTCCCCCTGGACAGGGGAGGTAATTAGCGGACTTCCCCCTGCCAGGGAACAGCTGTGACACCAGGCAGCTGCGGGGAGGTCGACCCCACATATTCCCCACCCACTCGGCCGCGTTCCGGAATTCTGAGTGTGGGGAGGTTCCGTCCTCTGTCTGCAGCGCCTGGGATCTCCTAGGAGAAATCCTGGTATTTTCTCGATTGTCTCCTAGTGCGGGATGCCTGGGAAAGTCGGGGGTTGGGCTGGAAATACAGGAAGCATGTAGTGCCTTCCCCTGGACAGGGGAGGTAATTAGCGAAATTTCCCCTGTCAGGGAACAGCTGTTACACCAGCAGCTTGGTGGAGGGCGCCCCCAAAACTCCCCCAACCACTCGGCCGCGTTGTGGAATTCTGATTGTGGGGAGGTTCTGTCCTCTGTCTTCAGTGCCTGGGATCACCTAGGAGCCCTCCGCGTGTCTTCCCCGAGTGACTCTTGGTGCGGGCTGCCGGGGAAAGGCAGGGGTTGGGCTGGAAATGCAGGAACCATGTAGTGCCTCCCCCTGGACAGGGGAGGTAATTAGAGGACTTCCCCCTGCCAGGGAAAACCTGTGACTCCAGGCAGCTGCGTGGAGGGTGCCCCCAAACCTCCCCAACCACTCCTATTTATTCTGTAATTCTGATTGTGGGGAGGTTCCTTCCTCTGTCTTCAGCACTTGTGATCTCCTAGGAGCCCTCCGCGTGTCTTCCCTCAGTGTCTCTTACTGCGGGCTGCCGGGGAAATGTGGGTGTTGGGCTGGAAATGCAGGTAGCATCTAGTGCCTCCCCCTGGACAGGTGAGGTAATTAGCGGAATTCCCCCTTCCAAGGAACAGCTGTGACACCAGGCAGGTGCGTGGGGGTCGGCCCTAAACCTCCCCCACCCACTCGGCCGCGTTCCGGAATTCTGAGTGTGGGTGATTCCGTCCTCGTTCTGGAGAACCTGGGATCTATTAGGAGCCCTCCACGTGTCTTCCCCGAGTGTATCCTAGTGCGGGCTGACGGGAAAGGCAGGGGTTGACCTGGAAATGCTGGTATCATCTTGTGCCTCCAACTGGACAGGGGAGGTAATTAGCGGACTTCCCCCTGCCAGGGAACACCTGTGACTTCAGGCAGCTGCGTGGAGGGCGGCCACAAACGTCCCCAATCCACTCGGCCGCGTTCCGGAATTCTGAGTTTGGGGAGGTTCCGTCCTCTGTCTGCAGCGCCTGGGATCTCCTATGAGCATTCCGCGTGTCTTCCCCGAGTGTCTCCTATTGCGGGCTGCCTGGGAAAGTCGGGGGTTGTGATGGAAATACAGGAAGCATGTAGTGCCTTCCCCTGGACAGAGGAGGTAATTAGCGGATTTCCCCCTAAAAGGGAACAGCTCGGACACCAGGAAGCTGCGTGGAGTGCGCCCCAAAACCTCCCCAAACCACTCGTATTTATTCCGTAATTCTGATGGTGGGGAGGTTCCTTCCCCTGTCTGCAGCACTTGGGATCTCATAGGAGAACTCCGCGTGTCTTCAACGAGTGACACTTAGTGCGGGCTGCCGGGGAAAGGCGGGGGTTGCGATGGAAATGCAGGAAGCATTTAGTGCCTCCCCCTGGACAGGGGAGGAATTTAGCGAAATTCCCCCTGCCAGGGAATACCTGTGACACCAGGCCCCTGCTGGAGTGCGGGTACCAAATCTCCCCCACCCACTCGGCCGCGTTCAGGAATTCTGAGTGTGGGGAAGTTCCGTCCTCTATCTGCAGTGCCTGGGATCTCCTAGGAGCCCTCCGCGTGTCTTCCCAGAGTGTCTCCTTTTGCGGGCTGCCGGTTAAAGGCCGGTGGTGGGATGGAAATGCAGGAAGCATTTAGTGCCTCCCCCTGGACAGGGGAGGAAATTATACAAGTTCCCCCTTCAAAAGAACAGCTGTGACACGAGACAGATCCGTGGAGTGTGGCCCCAAACCTCCCCGAACCACTCGTAATTGTTCCGTAATTCTGAGTGTGGGGAGGTTCCGTCCTCTGTCTGCAGCACTTGGGATCTCCTAGGAGCCCTCCGCGTGTCTTCCCAAATTGTCTCCTTGTGCGGGCTGCCGGTTAAAAGCCGGTGGTGGGATGGAATTGCAGGTAGCATCTAGTGCCTCCCCCTGGACAGGGGAGGTAATTAGCGGACTTCCCCCTGCCAGGGAACAGCTCTGACACCAGGCAGCTGCGTGGAGTTCGCCCCAAAACCTCCCGAAACCACTCCTATTTATTCCGTAATTGTGACTGTGTGGAGGTTCCTTCCTCTGTCTTCAGCACTTGTGATCTCCTAGGAGCCCTCCGCGTGTCTTCCCTCAGTGTCTCTTAGTGCAGGCTGCCGGAGAAATGTGGGTGTTGGGCTGGAAATGCAGGTAGCATCTAGTGCCTCCCCCTGGACAGGTGAGGTAATTAGCGGAATTCCCCCTTCCAAGGAACAGCTGTGACACCAGGCAGGTGCGTGGGGGTCGGCCCTAAAACTCCCCCACCCACTCGGCCGCGTTCCGGAATTCTGAGTGTGGGTGATTCCGTCCTCGTTCTGGAGAAACTGGGATGTATTAGGAGCCCTCCGCGTGTCTTCCCCGAGTGTATCCTAGTGCGGGCTGACGGGAAAGGCAGGGGTTGGGCTGGAAATGCAGGAAGCATTTAGTGCCTTCCCCTGGACAGGGGAGGTAATTAGCGTTCTTCCCCAGAAAGAGAACAGCTGTGACAACAGGCAGCGGCGTGGAGGGCGGCCCCAAACCTCCCCTACCCACTCAGCCTCGTTCCGGAATTCTGAGAGTTGGGAGGTTCCGTCCTAAGTCTGCAGCGCCTGGGATCTCCTAGGAGCCATCCGCGTGTCTTCCACGAGTGACACCTAGTGCGGGCTGCCTGGGAAAGGCGGGGGTTGTAATGGAAATGCAGGAAGCATTTAGTGCCTCCACCTGACAGGGGAGGAATTTAGCGAACTTCCCCCTGCCAGGGAACAGCTGTGACACCAGGCAGCTCCGTGGATGGTGGCCCCAAACCTCCCCCAACCACACGTAATTGTTCCATAATTCTGAGTGTGGGGAGGTTCTGTCCTTTGTCTGCAGCACCTGGGATCTCCTAGGAGCCTTCCGCGTGTCTTCCCCGAGTGACTCCTAATGCGTGCTGCCGGGGAAAGGCGGGGGTTGGGCTGGAAATGCAGGAAGCATTTAGTGCCTCCCCCTGGACAGGGGAGGTAATTAGCGGACTTCCCCCTGCCAGGGAACACCTGTGACACCAGGCAGCTGCGTGGAGGGCGCCCCAAAACCTCCCCAAACCACTCCTATTTATTCCATAATTCCGACTGTGGGGAGGTACCTTCCTCTATCTGCAGCCATTGGGATCTCCTAGGAGCCCTCCGTGTGTCTTCCCTGAGTGTCTCCTAGTGCGGGCTCCCGGGGAAATGCGGGGGTTGGGCTGGAAATGCAGGTAGAATCTAGTGCGTCCCCCTGGACAGGGGAGGTAATTAGCGGACTTCCCCCAGCCAGGGAACACCTGTGACTCCAGGCAGCTACGTGGAGGGCGGCCCCAAACCTCCGACACACACTCGGCCGCGTTCCGGTATTCTGAGTGTGGGGAGGCTCTGTCCTCTGTCTGCAGCGCCTGGGATCACCTAGTAGCCATCCGTGTGTCTTCCCAGAGTGTCTCCTTTTGCGGGCTGCCGGTTAAATGCCGGTGGTGGAATGGAAATGCAGGAAGCATTTAGTGC
This sequence comes from Camelus ferus, assembly GCF_009834535.1. Lineage (NCBI taxonomy): Eukaryota > Metazoa > Chordata > Mammalia > Artiodactyla > Camelidae > Camelus > Camelus ferus. The sequence goes on from NC_045703.1 coordinate 897,913, forward strand.
CTCCCCCTGGACAGGGGAGGAAATTAGACAATTTCCCCCTGCCAAAGAACAGCTGTGATACCAGACAGATCCGTGGAGTGTGGCCCCAAACCTCCCCGAACCACTCGTAATTGTTCCATAATTCTGAGTGTGGGGAGGTTCCGTCCTCTGTCTGCAGCACTTGGGATCTCCTAGGAGCCCTCCGCGTGTCTTCCCAGATTGTCTCCTTGTGCGGGCTGCCGGTTAAAAGCCGGTGGTGGGATGGAATTGCAGGTAGCATCTAGTGCCTCCCCCTGGACAGGGGAGGTAATTAGCGGACTTCCACCTGCTAGGGAACAGCTGTGACACCAGGCAGGTGCGTGGAGAATGGCCACTAACCTCCCCTACCCACTCGGCTCCTTCCGGAATTCTGAGTGTGGGGAGGATCCGTTCTATGTCTGCAGAGCCTGGGATCTCCTAGGAGCCCTCTGCATGTTTTCCCCGAGTGTCTCTTAGAGCGGGCTGCCGGGGAAAGGCAGGGGTTGAGCTGGAAATGCAGGTAGCATGTAGTGCCTCTCCCTGGACAGGGGAGGTAATTAGCGGACTTCCCCTTGCCAGGGAACAGCTGTGACACCAGGCAGCTGCGTGGAGGGCGCCACAAAACATCCCCAAACCACTCTTATTTATTCCGTAATTCTGATTGTGGGGAGGTTCCTTCCTCTGTCTGCAGCACTTGGGAAATCCTAGGAGCCCTCCGCGTGTCTTCCCTGAGTGTCACCAAGTGCGGGCTGCCGGAGAAATGTGGGGTTGGGCTGGAAATGCAGGTAGCATCTAGTGCCTCCCCCTGGACAGGGGAGGTAATTAGCGGACTTCCCCTTGCCAGGGAACAGCTGTGACACCAGGCAGCTGCGTGGAGTTCGGCCCCAAACCTCCCCAAACCTCTCGGACATATTCCGTAATTCTGAGTGTGGGGAGGTTCCGTACTCTGTCTGCAGTGCCTGGGATCTCCTAGGAGCCCTCCCGCGTGTCTTCCCCGAGTGTCTCCTAGTGTGGGCTGCCGGTTAAAGGCCGGGGTTGGGATGGAAATGCAGGTAGCATCAAGTGCCTCCCCCTGGAGTGGTGAGGTAATTAGCGGACTTCCCCCTGCCAAGGAACAGCTGTGAAACCAGGCAGCTCCGTGGAGGGCGGCCCCAAACCTCCCCCACCCACACGGCCGCGGTCCTGAATTCTGAGTGTGGGGAGGTTCCGTCCTCGTTCTGGAGAACCTGGGATCTATTAGGAGCCCTCCGCGTGTCTTCCCCGAGTGTATCCTAGTGCGGGCTGACGGGAAAGGCAGGGGTTGGGCTGGAAATGCAGGTATCATCTAGTGCCTCCACCTGGACAGGGGAGGTAATTATCGGAATTCCCCCTGCCATGGAACAGCTGTGACACCAGGCAGCTGCGGGGAGGTCGGCCCCAAATATTCCCCACCCACTCGGCCGCGTTCCGGAATTCTGAGTGTGGGGAGGTTCCGTCCTCTGTCTGCAGCGCCTGGGATCTCCTAGGAGAAATCCGGGTATTTTCTCGATTGTCTCCTAGTGCGGGCTGCCTGGGAAAGTCGGGGGTTGGGCTGGAAATACAGGAAGCATGTAGTGCCTTCCCCTGGACAGGGGAGGTAATTAGCGAAATTTCCCCTGTCAGGGAACAGCTGTTACACCAGCAGCTTCGTGGAGGGCGGCCCCAAAACTCCCCCAACCACTCGGCTGCGTTGTGGAATTCTGATTGTGGGGAGGTTCTGTCCTCTGTCTTCAGTGCCTGGGATCACCTAGGAGCCCTCCGCGTGTCTTCCCCGAGTGACTCTTGGTGCGGGCTGCCAGGGAAAGGCAGGGGTTGGGCTGGAAATGAAGGAACCATGTAGTGCCTCCCCCTGGACAGGGGAGGTAATTAGAGGACTTCCCCCTGCCAGGGAACACCTGTGACTCCAGGCAGCTGCGTGGAGGGTGCCCCCAAACCTCCCCAACCACTCCTATTTATTCCGTAATTCTGATTGTGGGGAGGTTCCTTCCTCTGTCTTCAGCACTTGTGATCTCCTAGGAGCCCTCCGCGTGTCTTCCCTCAGTGTCTCTTAGTGCAGGCTGCCGGGGAAATGTGGGTGTTGGGCTGGAAATGCAGGTAGCATCTAGTGCCTCCCCCTGGACAGGTGAGGTAATTAGCGGAATTCCCCCTTCCAAGGAACAGCTGTGACACCAGGCAGGTGCGTGGGGGTCGGCCCTAAAACTCCCCCACCCACTCGGCCGCGTTCCGGAATTCTGAGTGTGGGTGATTCCGTCCTCGTTCTGGAGAACCTGGGATGTATTAGGAGCCCTCCGCGTGTCTTCCCCGAGTGTATCCTAGTGCGGGCTGACGGGAAAGGCAGGGGTTGGGCTGGAAATGCAGGAAGCATTTAGTGCCTTCCCCTGGACAGGGGAGGTAATTAGCGTTCTTCCCCAGAAAGAGAACAGCTGTGACAACAGGCAGCGGCGTGGAGGGCGGCCCCAAACCTCCCCTACCCACTCAGCCTCGTTCCGGAATTCTGAGAGTTGGGAGGTTCCGTCCTAAGTCTGCAGCGCCTGGGATCTCCTAGGAGCCATCCGCGTGTCTTCCACGAGTGACACCTAGTGCGGGCTGCCTGGGAAAGGCGGGGGTTGTAATGGAAATGCAGGAAGCATTTAGTGCCTCCACCTGACAGGGGAGGAATTTAGCGAACTTCCCCCTGCCAGGGTACAGCTGTGACACCAGGCAGCTCCGTGGATGGTGGCCCCAAACCTCCCCCAACCACACGTAATTGTTCCATAATTCTGAGTGTGGGGAGGTTCTGTCCTTTGTCTGCAGCACCTGGGATCTCCTAGGAGCCTTCCGCGTGTCTTCCCCGAGTGACTCCTAATGCGTGCTGCCGGGGAAAGGCGGGGGTTGGGCTGGAAATGCAGGAAGCATTTAGTGCCTCCCCCTGGACAGGGGAGGTAATTAGCGGACTTCCCCCTGCCAGGGAACACCTGTGACACCAGGCAGCTGCGTGGAGGGCGCCCCAAAACCTCCCCAAACCACTCCTATTTATTCCATAATTCCGACTGTGGGGAGGTACCTTCCTCTATCTGCAGCCATTGGGATCTCCTAGGAGCCCTCCGTGTGTCTTCCCTGAGTGTCTCCTAGTGCGGGCTCCCGGGGAAATGCGGGGGTTGGGCTGGAAATGCAGGTAGAATCTAGTGCGTCCCCCTGGACAGGGGAGGTAATTAGCGGACTTCCCCCAGCCAGGGAACACCTGTGACTCCAGGCAGCTACGTGGAGGGCGGCCCCAAACCTCCGACACACACTCGGCCGCGTTCCGGTATTCTGAGTGTGGGGAGGCTCTGTCCTCTGTCTGCAGCGCCTGGGATCACCTAGGAGCCATCCGTGTGTCTTCCCAGAGTGTCTCCTTTTGCGGGCTGCCGGTTAAATGCCGGTGGTGGAATGGAAATGCAGGAAGCATTTAGTGCCTCCCCCTGGACAGGGGAGGAAATTAGACAATTTCCCCCTGCCAAAGAACAGCTGTGATACCAGACAGATCCGTGGAGTGTGGCCCCAAACCTCCCCGAACCACTCGTAATTGTTCCATAATTCTGAGTGTGGGGAGGTTCCGTCCTCTGTCTGCAGCACTTGGGATCTCCTAGGAGCCCTCCGCGTGTCTTCCCAGATTGTCTCCTTGTGCGGGCTGCCGGTTAAAAGCCGGTGGTGGGATGGAATTGCAGGTAGCATCTAGTGCCTCCCCCTGGACAGGGGAGGTAATTAGCGGACTTCCACCTGCTAGGGAACAGCTGTGACACCAGGCAGGTGCGTGGAGAATGGCCACTAACCTCCCCTACCCACTCGGCTCCTTCCGGAATTCTGAGTGTGGGGAGGATCCGTTCTATGTCTGCAGAGCCTGGGATCTCCTAGGAGCCCTCTGCATGTTTTCCCCGAGTGTCTCTTAGAGCGGGCTGCCGGGGAAAGGCAGGGGTTGAGCTGGAAATGCAGGTAGCATGTAGTGCCTCTCCCTGGACAGGGGAGGTAATTAGCGGACTTCCCCTTGCCAGGGAACAGCTGTGACACCAGGCAGCTGCGTGGAGGGCGCCACAAAACATCCCCAAACCACTCTTATTTATTCCGTAATTCTGATTGTGGGGAGGTTCCTTCCTCTGTCTGCAGCACTTGGGAAATCCTAGGAGCCCTCCGCGTGTCTTCCCTGAGTGTCACCAAGTGCGGGCTGCCGGAGAAATGTGGGGTTGGGCTGGAAATGCAGGTAGCATCTAGTGCCTCCCCCTGGACAGGGGAGGTAATTAGCGGACTTCCCCTTGCCAGGGAACAGCTGTGACACCAGGCAGCTGCGTGGAGTTCGGCCCCAAACCTCCCCAAACCTCTCGTACATATTCCGTAATTCTGAGTGTGGGGAGGTTCCGTACTCTGTCTGCAGTGCCTGGGATCTCCTAGGAGCCCTCCCGCGTGTCTTCCCCGAGTGTCTCCTAGTGTGGGCTGCCGGTTAAAGGCCGGGGTTGGGATGGAAATGCAGGTAGCATCAAGTGCCTCCCCCTGGAGTGGTGAGGTAATTAGCGGACTTCCCCCTGCCAAGGAACAGCTGTGAAACCAGGCAGCTCCGTGGAGGGCGGCCCCAAACCTCCCCCACCCACACGGCCGCGGTCCTGAATTCTGAGTGTGGGGAGGTTCCGTCCTCGTTCTGGAGAACCTGGGATCTATTAGGAGCCCTCCGCGTGTCTTCCCCGAGTGTATCCTAGTGCGGGCTGACGGGAAAGGCAGGGGTTGGGCTGGAAATGCAGGTATCATCTAGTGCCTCCACCTGGACAGGGGAGGTAATTATCGGAATTCCCCCTGCCATGGAACAGCTGTGACACCAGGCAGCTGCGGGGAGGTCGGCCCCAAATATTCCCCACCCACTCGGCCGCGTTCCGGAATTCTGAGTGTGGGGAGGTTCCGTCCTCTGTCTGCAGCGCCTGGGATCTCCTAGGAGAAATCCGGGTATTTTCTCGATTGTCTCCTAGTGCGGGCTGCCTGGGAAAGTCGGGGGTTGGGCTGGAAATACAGGAAGCATGTAGTGCCTTCCCCTGGACAGGGGAGGTAATTAGCGAAATTTCCCCTGTCAGGGAACAGCTGTTACACCAGCAGCTTCGTGGAGGGCGGCCCCAAAACTCCCCCAACCACTCGGCCGCGTTGTGGAATTCTGATTGTGGGGAGGTTCTGTCCTCTGTCTTCAGTGCCTGGGATCACCTAGGAGCCCTCCGCGTGTCTTCCCCGAGTGACTCTTGGTGCGGGCTGCCAGGGAAAGGCAGGGGTTGGGCTGGAAATGAAGGAACCATGTAGTGCCTCCCCCTGGACAGGGGAGGTAATTAGAGGACTTCCCCCTGCCAGGGAACACCTGTGACTCCAGGCAGCTGCGTGGAGGGTGCCCCCAAACCTCCCCAACCACTCCTATTTATTCCGTAATTCTGATTGTGGGGAGGTTCCTTCCTCTGTCTTCAGCACTTGTGATCTCCTAGGAGCCCTCCGCGTGTCTTCCCTCAGTGTCTCTTAGTGCAGGCTGCCGGGGAAATGTGGGTGTTGGGCTGGAAATGCAGGTAGCATCTAGTGCCTCCCCCTGGACAGGTGAGGTAATTAGCGGAATTCCCCCTTCCAAGGAACAGCTGTGACACCAGGCAGGTGCGTGGGGGTCGGCCCTAAAACTCCCCCACCCACTCGGCCGCGTTCCGGAATTCTGAGTGTGGGTGATTCCGTCCTCGTTCTGGAGAACCTGGGATCTATTAGGAGCCCTCCGCGTGTCTTCCCCGAGTGTATCCTAGTGCGGGCTGACGGGAAAGGCAGGGGTTGGGCTGGAAATGCAGGAAGCATTTAGTGCCTTCCCCTGGACAGGGGAGGTAATTAGCGTTCTTCCCCAGAAAGAGAACAGCTGTGACAACAGGCAGCGGCGTGGAGGGCGGCCCCAAACCTCCCCTACCCACTCAGCCTCGTTCCGGAATTCTGAGAGTTGGGAGGTTCCGTCCTAAGTCTGCAGCGCCTGGGATCTCCTAGGAGCCATCCGCGTGTCTTCCACGAGTGACACCTAGTGCGGGCTGCCTGGGAAAGGCGGGGGTTGTAATGGAAATGCAGGAAGCATTTAGTGCCTCCACCTGACAGGGGAGGAATTTAGCGAACTTCCCCCTGCCAGGGTACAGCTGTGACACCAGGCAGCTCCGTGGAGGGTGGCCCCAAACCTCCCCCAACCACTCGTAATTGTTCCATAATTCTGAGTGTGGGGAGGTTCCGTCCTTTGTCTGCAGCACCTGGGATCTCCTAGGAGCCCTCCGCGTGTCTTCCCCGAGTGACTCCTAATGCGTGCTGCCGGGGAAAGGCGGGGGTTGGGCTGGAAATGCAGGAAGCATTTAGTGCCTCCCCCTGGACAGGGGAGGTAATTAGCGGACTTCCCCCTGCCAGGGAACACCTGTGACACCAGGCAGCTGCGTGGAGGGCGCCCCAAAACCTCCCCAAACCACTCCTATTTATTCCATAATTCCGACTGTGGGGAGGTACCTTCCTCTATCTGCAGCCATTGGGATCTCCTAGGAGCCCTCCGTGTGTCTTCCCTGAGTGTCTCCTAGTGCGGGCTCCCGGGGAAATGCGGGGGTTGGGCTGGAAATGCAGGTAGAATCTAGTGCGTCCGCCTGGACAGGGGAGGTAATTAGCGGACTTCCCCCAGCCAGGGAACACCTGTGACTCCAGGCAGCTACGTGGAGGGCGGCCCCAAACCTCCGACACACACTCGGCCGCGTTCCGGAATTCTGAGTGTGGGGAGGTTCCGTCCTCTGTCTGCAGCGCCTGGGATCACCTAGGAGCCATCCGTGTGTCTTCCCAGAGTGTCTCCTTTTGCGGGCTGCCGGTTAAATGCCGGTGGTGGAATGGAAATGCAGGAAGCATTTAGTGCCTCCCCCTGGACAGGGGAGGAAATTAGACAATTTCCCCCTGCCAAAGAACAGCTGTGATACCAGACAGATCCGTGGAGTGTGGCCCCAAACCTCCCCGAACCACTCGTAATTGTTCCATAATTCTGAGTGTGGGGAGGTTCCGTCCTCTGTCTGCAGCACTTGGGATCTCCTAGGAGCCCTCCGCGTGTCTTCCCAGATTGTCTCCTTGTGCGGGCTGCCGGTTAAAAGCCGGTGGTGGGATGGAATTGCAGGTAGCATCTAGTGCCTCCCCCTGGACAGGGGAGGTAATTAGCGGACTTCCACCTGCTAGGGAACAGCTGTGACACCAGGCAGGTGCGTGGAGAATGGCCACTAACCTCCCCTACCCACTCGGCTCCTTCCGGAATTCTGAGTGTGGGGAGGATCCGTTCTATGTCTGCAGAGCCTGGGATCTCCTAGGAGCCCTCTGCATGTTTTCCCCGAGTGTCTCTTAGAGCGGGCTGCCGGGGAAAGGCAGGGGTTGAGCTGGAAATGCAGGTAGCATGTAGTGCCTCTCCCTGGACAGGGGAGGTAATTAGCGGACTTCCCCTTGCCAGGGAACAGCTGTGACACCAGGCAGCTGCGTGGAGGGCGCCACAAAACATCCCCAAACCACTCTTATTTATTCCGTAATTCTGATTGTGGGGAGGTTCCTTCCTCTGTCTGCAGCACTTGGGAAATCCTAGGAGCCCTCCGCGTGTCTTCCCTGAGTGTCACCAAGTGCGGGCTGCCGGAGAAATGCGGGGTTGGGCTGGAAATGCAGGTAGCATCTAGTGCCTCCCCCTGGACAGGGGAGGTAATTAGCGGACTTCCCCTTGCCAGGGAACAGCTGTGACACCAGGCAGCTGCGTGGAGTTCGGCCCCAAACCTCCCCAAACCTCTCGGACATATTCCGTAATTCTGAGTGTGGGGAGGTTCCGTACTCTGTCTGCAGTGCCTGGGATCTCCTAGGAGCCCTCCCGCGTGTCTTCCCCGAGTGTCTCCTAGTGTGGGCTGCCGGTTAAAGGCCGGGGTTGGGATGGAAATGCAGGTAGCATCAAGTGCCTCCCCCTGGACTGGTGAGGTATTTAGCGGACTTCCCCCTGCCAAGGAACAGCTGTGAAACCAGGCAGCTGAGTGGAGGGCGGCCCCAATCCTCCCCCACCCACTCGGCCACGGTCCTGAATTCTGAGTGTGGGGAGGTTCCGTCCTCGTTCTGGAGAACCTGGGATCTATTAGGAGCCCTCCGCGTGTCTTCCCCGAGTGTATCCTAGTGCGGGCTGACGGGAAAGGCAGGGGTTGGGCTGGAAATGCAGGTATCATCTAGTGCCTCCACCTGGACAGGGGAGGTAATTATCGGAATTCCCCCTGCCATGGAACAGCTGTGACACCAGGCAGCTGCGGGGAGGTCGGCCCCAAATATTCCCCACCCACTCGGCCGCGTTCCGGAATTCTGAGTGTGGGGAGGTTCCGTCCTCTGTCTGCAGCGCCTGGGATCTCCTAGGAGAAATCCGGGTATTTTCTCGATTGTCTCCTAGTGCGGGCTGCCTGGGAAAGTCGGGGGTTGGGCTGGAAATACAGGAAGCATGTAGTGCCTTCCCCTGGACAGGGGAGGTAATTAGCGAAATTTCCCCTGTCAGGGAACAGCTGTTACACCAGCAGCTTCGTGGAGGGCGGCCCCAAAACTCCCCCAACCACTCGGCCGCGTTGTGGAATTCTGATTGTGGGGAGGTTCTGTCCTCTGTCTTCAGTGCCTGGGATCACCTAGGAGCCCTCCGCGTGTCTTCCCCGAGTGACTCTTGGTGCGGGCTGCCAGGGAAAGGCAGGGGTTGGGCTGGAAATGAAGGAACCATGTAGTGCCTCCCCCTGGACAGGGGAGGTAATTAGAGGACTTCCCCCTGCCAGGGAACACCTGTGACTCCAGGCAGCTGCGTGGAGGGTGCCCCCAAACCTCCCCAACCACTCCTATTTATTCCGTAATTCTGATTGTGGGGAGGTTCCTTCCTCTGTCTTCAGCACTTGTGATCTCCTAGGAGCCCTCCGCGTGTCTTCCCTCAGTGTCTCTTAGTGCAGGCTGCCGGGGAAATGTGGGTGTTGGGCTGGAAATGCAGGTAGCATCTAGTGCCTCCACCTGGACAGGTGAGGTAATTAGCGGAATTCCCCCTTCCAAGGAACAGCTGTGACACCAGGCAGGTGCGTGGGGGTCAGCCCTAAACCTCCCCCACCCACTCGGCCGCGTTCCGGAATTCTGAGTGTGGGTGATTCCGTCCTCGTTCTGGAGAACCTGGGACCTATTAGGAGCCCTCCGCGTGTCTTCCCCGAGTGTATCCTAGTGCGGGCTGACGGGAAAGGCAGGGGTTGGGCTGGAAATGCAGGAAGCATTTAGTGCCTTCCCCTGGACAGGGGAGGTAATTAGCGTTCTTCCCCAGAAAGAGAACAGCTGTGACAACAGGCAGCGGCGTGGAGGGCGGCCCCAAACCTCCCCTACCCACTCAGCCTCGTTCCGGAATTCTGAGAGTTGGGAGGTTCCGTCCTAAGTCTGCAGCACCTGGGATCTCCTAGGAGCCTTCCGCGTGTCTTCCCCGAGTGACTCCTAATGCGTGCTGCCGGGGAAAGGCGGGGGTTGGGCTGGAAATGCAGGAAGCATTTAGTGCCTCCCCCTGGACAGGGGAGGTAATTAGCGGACTTCCCCCTGCCAGGGAACACCTGTGACACCAGGCAGCTGCGTGGAGGGCGCCCCAAAACCTCCCCAAACCACTCCTATTTATTCCATAATTCCGACTGTGGGGAGGTACCTTCCTCTATCTGCAGCCATTGGGATCTCCTAGGAGCCCTCCGTGTGTCTTCCCTGAGTGTCTCCTAGTTCGGGCTCCCGGGGAAATGCGGGGGTTGGGCTGAAAATGCAGGTAGAATCTAGTGCCTCCCCCTGGACAGGGGAGGTAATTAGCGGATTTCCCCAGCCAGGGAACACCTGTGACTCCAGGCAGCTACGTGGAGGGCGGCCCCAAACCTCCGACACACACTCGGCCGCGTTCCGGAATTCTGAGTGTGGGGAGGTTCCGTCCTCTGTCTGCAGCGCCTGGGATCACCTAGGAGCCATCCGTGTGTCTTCCCAGAGTGTCTCCTTTTGCGGGCTGCCGGTTAAATGCCGGTGGTGGAATGGAAATGCAGGAAGCATTTAGTGCCTCCCCCTGGACAGGGGAGGAAATTAGGCAATTTCCCCCTGCCAAAGAACAGCTGTGATACCAGACAGATCCGTGGAGTGTGGCCCCAAACCTCCCCGAACCACTCGTAATTGTTCCATAATTCTGAGTGTGGGGAGGTTCCGTCCTCTGTCTGCAGCACTTGGGATCTCCTAGGAGCCCTCCGCGTGTCTTCCCAGATTGTCTCCTTGTGCGGGCTGCCGGTTACAAGCCGGTGGTGGGATGGAATTGCAGGTAGCATCTAGTGCCTCCCCCTGGACAGGGGAGGTAATTAGCGGACTTCCACCTGCTAGGGAACAGCTGTGACACCAGGCAGGTGCGTGGAGAATGGCCACTAACCTCCCCTACCCACTCGGCTCCTTCCGGAATTCTGAGTGTGGGGAGGATCCGTTCTAAGTCTGCAGAGCCTGGGATCTCCTAGGAGCCCTCTGCATGTTTTCCCCGAGTGTCTCTTAGAGCGGGCTGCCGGGGAAAGGCAGGGGTTGAGCTGGAAATGCAGGTAGCATGTAGTGCCTCTCCCTGGACAGGGGAGGTAATTAGCGGACTTCCCCTTGCCAGGGAACAGCTGTGACACCAGGCAGCTGCGTGGAGGGCGCCACAAAACATCCCCAAACCACTCTTATTTATTCCGTAATTCTGATTGTGGGGAGGTTCCTTCCTCTGTCTGCAGCACTTGGGAAATCCTAGGAGCCCTCCGCGTGTCTTCCCTGAGTGTCACCAAGTGCGGGCTGCCGGAGAAATGCGGGGTTGGGCTGGAAATGCAGGTAGCATCTAGTGCCTCCCCCTGGACAGGGGAGGTAATTAGCGGACTTCCCCTTGCCAGGGAACAGCTGTGACACCAGGCAGCTGCGTGGAGTTCGGCCCCCAAACCTCCCCAAACCTCTCGGACATATTCCGTAATTCTGAGTGTGGGGAGGTTCCGTACTCTGTCTGCAGTGCCTGGGATCTCCTAGGAGCCCTCCCGCGTGTCTTCCCCGAGTGTCTCCTAGTGTGGGCTGCCAGTTAAAGGCCGGGGTTGGGATGGAAATGCAGGTAGCATCAAGTGCCTCCCCCTGGAGTGGTGAGGTAATTAGCGGACTTCCCCCTGCCAAGGAACAGCTGTGAAACCAGGCAGCTGCGTGGAGGGCGGCCCCAAACCTCCCCCACCCACACGGCCGCGGTCCTGAATTCTGAGTGTGGGGAGGTTCCGTCCTCGTTCTGGAGAACCTGGGATCTATTAGGAGCCCTCCGCGTGTCTTCCCCGAGTGTATCCTAGTGCGGGCTGACGGGAAAGGCAGGGGTTGGGCTGGAAATGCAGGTATCATCTAGTGCCTCCACCTGGACAGGGGAGGTAATTATCGGAATTCCCCCTGCCATGGAACAGCTGTGACACCAGGCAGCTGCGGGGAGGTCGGCCCCAAATATTCCCCACCCACTCGGCCGCGTTCCGGAATTCTGAGTGTGGGGAGGTTCCGTCCTCTGTCTGCAGCGCCTGGGATCTCCTAGGAGAAATCCGGGTATTTTCTCGATTGTCTCCTAGTGCGGGCTGCCTGGGAAAGTCGGGGGTTGGGCTGGAAATACAGGAAGCATGTAGTGCCTTCCCCTGGACAGGGGAGGTAATTAGCGAAATTTCCCCTGTCAGGGAACAGCTGTTACACCAGCAGCTTCGTGGAGGGCGGCCCCAAAACTCCCCCAACCACTCGGCCGCGTTGTGGAATTCTGATTGTGGGGAGGTTCTGTCCTCTGTCTTCAGTGCCTGGGATCACCTAGGAGCCCTCCGCGTGTCTTCCCCGAGTGACTCTTGGTGCGGGCTGCCAGGGAAAGGCAGGGGTTGGGCTGGAAATGAAGGAACCATGTAGTGCCTCCCCCTGGACAGGGGAGGTAATTAGAGGACTTCCCCCTGCCAGGGAACACCTGTGACTCCAGGCAGCTGCGTGGAGGGTGCCCCCAAACCTCCCCAACCACTCCTATTTATTCCGTAATTCTGATTGTGGGGAGGTTCCTTCCTCTGTCTTCAGCACTTGTGATCTCCTAGGAGCCCTCCGCGTGTCTTCCCTCAGTGTCTCTTAGTGCAGGCTGCCGGGGAAATGTGGGTGTTGGGCTGGAAATGCAGGTAGCATCTAGTGCCTCCCCCTGGACAGGTGAGGAAATTAGCGGAATTCCCCCTTCCAAGGAACAGCTGTGACACCCAGGCAGGTGCGTGGGGGTCGGCCCTAAACCTCCCCCACCCACTCGGCCGCGTTCCGGAATTCTGAGTGTGGGTGATTCCGTCCTCGTTCTGGAGAACCTGGGATCTATTAGGAGCCCTCCGCGTGTCTTCCCCGAGTGTATCCTAGTGCGGGCTGACGGGAAAGGCAGGGGTTGGGCTGGAAATGCAGGAAGCATTTAGTGCCTTCCCCTGGACAGGGGAGGTAATTAGCGTTCTTCCCCAGAAAGAGAACAGCTGTGACAACAGGCAGCGGCGTGGAGGGCGGCCCCAAACCTCCCCTACCCACTCAGCCTCGTTCCGGAATTCTGAGAGTTGGGAGGTTCCGTCCTAAGTCTGCAGCGCCTGGGATCTCCTAGGAGCCATCCGCGTGTCTTCCACGAGTGACACCTAGTGCGGGCTGCCTGGGAAAGGCGGGGGTTGTAATGGAAATGCAGGAAGCATTTAGTGCCTCCACCTGACAGGGGAGGAATTTAGCGAACTTCCCCCTGCCAGGGTACAGCTGTGACACCAGGCAGCTCCGTGGAGGGTGGCCCCAAACCTCCCCCAACCACACGTAATTGTTCCATAATTCTGAGTGTGGGGAGGTTCCGTCCTTTGTCTGCAGCACCTGGGATCTCCTAGGAGCCTTCCGCGTGTCTTCCCCTAGTGACTCCTAATGCGTGCTGCCGGGGAAAGGCGGGGGTTGGGCTGGAAATGCAGGAAGCATTTAGTGCCTCCCCCTGGACAGGGGAGGTAATTAGCGGACTTCCCCCTGCCAGGGAACACCTGTGACACCAGGCAGCTGCGTGGAGGGCGCCCCAAAACCTCCCCAAACCACTCCTATTTATTCCATAATTCCGATTGTGGGGAGGTACCTTCCTCTATCTGCAGCCATTGGGATCTCCTAGGAGCCCTCCGTGTGTCTTCCCTGAGTGTCTCCTAGTGCGGGCTCCCGGGGAAATGCGGGGGTTGGGCTGGAAATGCAGGTAGAATCTAGTGCCTCCCCCTGGACAGTGGAGGTAATTAGCGGACTTCCCCCTGCCAGGGAACACCTGTGACTCCAGGCAGCTGCTTGGAGGGCGGCCCCAAATCTCCCCCACACACTCGGCCGCGTTCCTGAATTCTGAGTGTGGGGAGGTTCCGTCCTATGTCCGAAGCTCCTGGGATCTCCTAGGAGCCCTCCGATTGTCTTCCCCAAGTGTCTCTTAGTGCGGGCTCCCGGGGAAAGGCGGGGGTTGGGCTGGAAATGCAGGTAGCATGTAATGCCTTCCCCTGGACAGGGGAGGTAATTAGCGTACTTCCCCTGACAGGGAACAGCTGTGACAACAGGCAGCTGCGTGGAATGCGGCCCCAAACCTCCCCTACCCACTCAGCCTCGTTCCGGAATTCTGAGAGTTGGGAGGTTCCGTCCTAAGTCTGCAGAGCCTGGGATTTCCTAGGAGCCATCCGCGTGTCTTCCACGAGTGACTCTTAGTGCGGGCTGCCGGGGAAAGCGGGGGTTGTGATGGAAATGCAGGAAGCATTTAGTGCCTCCACCTGGACAGGGGAGGAATTTAGCAAACTTCCCCCTGCCAGGGTACAGCTGACACCAGGCAGCTACGTGGAGGGTGGCCCCAAACCTTCCCCAACCACTCGTAATTTTTCCGTAATTCTGAGTGTGGGGAGGTTCCGTCCTCTGTCTGCAGCACCTGGGATCTCCTAGGAGCCATCGCTGTGTCTTCCCCGAGTGACTCCTAAGTGTGGGCTGCCTGGGAAAGGCGGGGGTTGTGCTGGAAATGCACGTAAGCATTTAGTGCCTTCCCCTGTACAGGGGAGGTAATTAGCGGACTTCCCCCTGCCAGGGAACAGGTGTGACTCACAGGCAGCTGCGTGGAGGGCGCCCCCAAACCTCCCCAAACCACTCCTTACTTATTCCGTAATTCTGAGTGTGGGGAGGTTCCTTCCACTGTCTGCAGCACTTGGGATCTCCTAGGAGCCCCCCGCGTGTCTTCCCAGAGTCTCTCCTAGTGCGTGCTGCCTGGGTAAGTCGGGGGTTGGGCTGGTATTCAGGTAGAATGTAGTGCCTTCCCCTGGACAGGGGAGGTAATTAGCGTACTTCCCCAGAAAGGGAACAGCTGTGACAACAGGCAGCTGCGTGGAGGGCGGCCCCAAACCTCCCCTACCCACTCAGCCTCGTTCCGGAATTCTGAGAGTTGGGAGGTTCCGTCCTAAGTCTGCAGCGCCTGGGAACTCCTAGGAGCCATCCGCGTGTCTTCCACGAGTGACACCTAGTGCGGGCTGCCGGGGAAAGGCCAGGGTTGTGATGGAAATGCAGGAAGCATTTAGTGCCTCCACCTGGACAGGGGAGGGATTTAGCGAAATTCCCCCTGCCAGGGTACAGCTGTGATACCAAGCAGCTCCGTGGAGGTTGGCCCCAAACCTCCCCCAACCACTCGTAATTTTTCCGTAATTCTGAGTGTGGGGAGGTTCCGTCCTCTGTCTGCAGCGCCTAGGATCTCCTATGAGCCATCCACGTGTCTTCCCCGAGTGATTCCTAATGCGTGCTGTCGGGGAAAGCGGGGGTTGGGCTGGAAATGCAGGAAGCATTTAGTGCCTCCCCCTGGACAGGGGAGGAATTTAGCGAAATTCCCCCTGCCAGGGAATACCTGTGACACCCGGCACCTGCGTGGAGGGCGGTACCAAATCTCCCCCACACACTCGGCCGCGTTCAGGAATTCTGAGTGTGGGGAAGTTCCGTCCTCTATCTGCAGTGCCTGGGATCTCCTAGGAGCCCTCCGCGTGTCTTCCCAGAGTTTCTCCTTTTGCGGGCTGCCGGTTAAAGGCCGGTGGTGGGATGGAAATGCAGGAAGCATTTAGTGCCTCTCCCTGGACAGGGGAGGAAATTAGACAAGTTCCCCCTGCAAAAGAACAGCTGTGATAAACAGACAGATCCGTGGAGTGTGGCCCCAAACCTCCCCG
This sequence comes from Camelus ferus, assembly GCF_009834535.1. NCBI lineage: Eukaryota > Metazoa > Chordata > Mammalia > Artiodactyla > Camelidae > Camelus > Camelus ferus. The sequence continues at coordinate 913,137 of NC_045703.1, forward strand.
AACCACTCGTAATTGTTCCGTAATTCTGAGTGTGGGGAGGTTCCGTCCTCTGTCTGCAGCACTTTGGATCTCCTAGGAGCCCTCCGCGTGTCTTCCCAGATTGTCTCCTTGTGAGGGCTGCCGGTTAAAAGCCGGTGTGGTGGGATGGAATTGCAGGTAGCATCTAGGTCTCCCCTGGACAGGGGAGGGTAATTAGCGGACTTCCCCCCTGCCAGGGAACAGCTCTGACACCAGGCAGCTGCGTGGAGTTGCCCCAAAACCTCCCCAAACCACTCCTATTATTCGTAATTGTGACTGTGTGGAGGGTCCTTCCTCTGTCTGCAGCACTTGGGATCTCCTAGGAGCCCTCCGCGTGTCTCTCCAGATTGTCTCCTCCTTGTGCGGGCTGCCGGTTTAAAAGCCGGTGGTGGGATGGAATAGCAGGTAGCATCTAGTGTCTCCCCCTGGACAGGGGAGGTAATTAGCGGACTTCCCCCTGCCAGGGAACAGCTCTGACACCAGGCAGCTGCGTGGACGTTTCGCCCCCAAACCTCCCCAAACCACTCCTATTTATTCCGTAATTGTGACTGTGTGGAGGATCCTTCCTCTGTCTGCAGCACTTGGGATCTCCTAGGAGAACTCCGCGTGTCTTCCACGAGTGAACCTTAGTGCGGGCTGCCGGGGAAAGGCGGGGGTTGTGATGGAAATGCAGGAAACATGTAGTGCCTCACCCTGGACAGGGGAGGTAATTAGCGGAATTCCCCCTGCCAGGGAACAGCTGTGACACATGGTAGCTGCGTGGAGGGCGCCCCCCAAAACATCCCCAAAACCACTCCCTATTTATTACATAATTCTGATATTTGGGAGTTTTCCTTCCTCTGTCTGCAGCAATTGGGATCTCCTAGGAGCCTCCGCGTGTCTTCCCTGAGTGTCTCCTAGTGCGGGTGCTGGGGAAAATTCGGGTGTTTGGCTGGAAATGGCAGGTAGTATCTAGTGCCTCCCCTGGACAGGGGGAGGTAATTAGCGGACTTCCCCCAGCCAGGGAACACCTTGTGACTCCAGGCAGTACGTGGAGTGCGGGCACCCAAACCTCCGAAACCCACTCGGCCGCGTTCCGGAATTCTGAGTGTGGGGAGGTTCCGTCCTCTGTCTGCAGCGCTGGGATTCTCCTAGGAGCCCTCCGATTGTTTCCCCCGAGTGTCTCCTAGTGCGGGCGGCCGGGGAAAGGCGGGGGCTTGGCTGGAAATGCAAGTAGCATCTAGTGCCTCACCCTGGACAGGTGGAGGTAATTAGCGGACTTCCCCTGACAGGGAAGATCTGTGACAACAAGCAGCTGCGTGGAGGGCGGCCCAATCTTCCCCCACCACTCTCCTCGTTCCGGAATTCTGAGAGTGGGGAGGTCCGTCCTCTGTCTGCAGCGCTGGGATCACCTAGGAGCCATCCGTGTGTCTTCCCGGAGTGACTCGTAATGCGTTCTTCCGGGGAAAGTTTGGGGTTTGGCTGGAAAATGCAGGAGGGCGTTAGTGCTTCCCCCTGGACGGGGAGGGTAATTAGCGGACTTCCCTGCCAGGGAACAGGTGTGACACCAGACAGCTGCGTGGAGGGCGCCCCAAAACCTCCCCAAATCACTCCTATTTATTCCATAATTCCGATAGTGGGGAGGTTCCTTCTTCTGTCTGCAGCCTGGGATCTCCAAGGAGCCCTCCGCGTGTCTTCCCAGAGTGTCTCCTTTGCGGCTGCCGGTTAAAGGCCGGTGGTGGAATGGAAATGCAGAAGCATTTAGTGCCTCCCCCTGGACAGGGGAGGAAATTAGAAAAATTCCCCCTGCCAAGGAACAGCTGTGACACCAGACAGCTCGTGATTTTGGCCCCAAAACCTCCCCGAACCACTCGTAATTGTTCCGTAATTCTGAGTGTGGGGAGGTTCCGTCCTCTGTCTGCAGCGACTGGGATCTCCTAGAGCCCTCCGGCGTTTTTCCCTGGTGTCTCCTAGTGCGGGCTTGCCGGGGAAATTCGGGTGTGTGGCTGGAAATGCAGGTAATATCTAGTGCCTCCCCATGGACAGGGGAGGGGAATTAGCGGACTTCCCCAGCCAGGGAAACACCTGTGACTCCAGGCAGCTACGTGGAGGGCGGCCCCAACCTCCGACACACTCGGCCGCGTCCGGAATCTGAGTGTGGGGAGGTTCCGTCCTCTGTCGCAGCGCCTGGATTCCTAGGAGCCCTCCGATTGTTTTTCCCCGAGTGTCTCCTAGTGCGGGAGGCCGGGGACAGGCGGGGGATTGGCTGGAAATGCAAGTAGATCTAGTGCTCACTCTGGACAGGGAGGGTAATAGCGGACTTCCCCTGACAGGGAAGATCTGGGACAACAAGCAGCTGCGTGGAGGGCGGCCCCAATCTCCCCACCCATCATCTAGTGTCCGGAATTCTGAGAGTGGGAGGTTCCGTCCTCTGTCTGCAGCGACTGGGATCTCTAGGAGCCATCCGCGTGTCTTCCCCGAGTATCTCCTAGTGCGGGCTGCCGGGGAAATGCGGGGTTTTTTCTGGAAATGCAGGTAGCATGAAGTGCCTCCCCCTGGACAGGGGAGGTTATTAGCGAAATTCCCCTGCCATGGAACGCTGTGACACCCCAGAGCTGCGTGAGTGGAGCGCGGTCCCAAAACCTCCCCACCCACTCGCGACGACTTCCGGAATTCTTAGTGGGGAGGTTCCGTCCTCTGTCTGCAGCGCCTGGGATCTCCTAGTAGTGCTCCTCGTGTCTTCCTCGAGTGAGTCAAAGGCGGGCTGCTGGGGAAAGCGGGGATATGACGGAATGCAGGAAGCATGTAGTGCCTCCCCCTGGACAGGGGGGTTTAGCGGAATTCCCCCGGCAAGGGAACAGCTGTGACACCAGGCAGCTTCGTGGAGGGGGGCCCCAATCTCCCAAACCTCTCCTACTATTCCGGATATCTGAGTGTGGGGTGAGGTTCCGTCCTCTGTCTGCAGCGCGTGGGATCTACTAGGAGCCCTCGGTATATTTCCCCGAGTGTGTCTAGTGCGGGCTGCCCATGGGAAAGCGGGGGTTGTCCTGGAAAATGCAGGAATCATGTAGTGCCACCCCTGTACAGGGGGAGGTAATTAGCGGAATTCCCCTGACCAGGGAACAGCTGTGACACCAGGCAGCTGCGTGAGGGCCCAAAACATCCCCAAACCCACTCGTATGTGTTCCGAAATTCTGCGGTGTGGGGAGGTCCGTCCCTCTGCATGTGCAGCGCCTGGGATCTCCTAGAGCCCTCCGGTGTCTTCCCCGAGTGTCTCTAGTGTGGCTTCCGGGGAAAGGCGGGGGTTTGGCTGGAAATGCAGGTAGCATTTAGTGCCTGCCCCTGGACTGGGGAGGTAATTAGCGGACTCCCCCGCCAGGAACAGCTGTGACACCAGGCAGCTGCGTGGAGGGGGCCCCAAACCTCCCAAACCTCTCTACTTTATCGAATATCTGAGTGTGTGGAGGTTCCGTCATCCGTCTGCAGAGCCTGGGATTCTCTAGGAGCCCTCCGCGTGCTTTCCCGAGTGGGTCTTAGTGCGGGCTTGACCGGAGGAAAGTTCGGGGGGTTCGTCTGGAAATGCAGGAACTTGTAGTGCCTCCCCTCGACCAGGGCAGGTATTTAGCGGCGGACTTCCCCCTGCCAGGGAACAGCTGTGACACCAGGCAGCTGCGTGGAGGGCGCCCCCAATCCTCCCCAACCACTCCTACTTATTCCCTAATTCTGAGTGTGGGGAGATTCCGTCTTATGTCTGCAGCTCTTGGGATC
>NC_045703.1:917001-996045 GCF_009834535.1 Camelus ferus
CACTCAGAATTCCGGAACGCGGCGAGTGGCTGGGGGAGGATTGGGGCCGCCCTTCACAAACCTGCCTAGTCTCACAGCTGTTCCCTGGCAGGGGGAAGTCCGCTAAATACCTCCCATGTCCAGGGGGAGGCACTACATGCTACTTGCATTTCCAGCCCAACCCCCGCCTTTCCCAGGCAGCCCGCAATTGCAGACACTTGGGAAAGACACGCGGAGGGCTCCTAGGAGATCCAAAGCGCTGCAGACAGAGGACGGAACCTCCCCACACTCAGAATTCCGGAACGCGGCCGAGTGGATTGGGGACGTTTGTGGCCGCCCTCTACGCAGCTGCCTGGTGTCACAGCTGTTCCCTGGCAGGGGGAATTCCGCTAATAACCTCCCATCTCCAGGTGGAGGCACTACATGATTCCTGCATTTCCAGTGACATCCCCGCCTTTCCCCGGCAGCCCCGCAAATATGAAGTCACTCGAGGAAGGACACGAGGAGGGCTACTAGGAGATCCCAGGCGCTGCAGACAGAAGACGGAACCTCCCCACACTCAGAATTACGAAACAATTACGAGTGGTTCGGGGAGGTTTGGGGCCACACTCCACGGAGCTGCCTGGTGTCACAGCTGTTCCCTGGCAGGGGGAAGTCCGCTAATTACCTCCCCTGTCCAGGGGGAGGCACTACATGCTACCTGCATTTCCAGCCAAACCCCAGACTTTCCCCGGCAGCCCGCAATTGCAGACACTTGGGAAAGACTCGCGGAGGGCTCCTAGAAGATCCCAAGTGCTGCAGACAGAAGACGGAACCTCCCCACATTCAGAATTCCGGAACACGGCCGAGTGGATTGGGACGTTTGTGGCCGCCCTCACGCAGCTGCCTGGTGTCACAGCTGTTCCCTGGCAGGGGGAATTCCGCTAATTACCTCCCCTCTCCAGGGGGAGGCACTACATGATTCCTGCATTTCCAGTCAAATCCCCGCCTTTCCCGGCAGCCCTCAATATGAGTCACTCGAGGAAGACACGAGGAGGGCTACTAGGAGATCCCAGTCGCTGCAGACAGAAGACGGAACCTCCCCACACTCAGAATTACGGAACAATTACGAGTGGTTCGGGGAGGTTTAGGGCCACACTCCACGGAGCTGCCTGGTGTCACAGCTGTTCCCTGGCTGGGGGAAAGTTCGCTAATTCCTCCCATGTCAAGGGGGAGGCACTAAATCCTTCCAGCATTTCCAACCCAACCCCCGCCTTTCCCCGGCAGCCCGCACTAAGCGTCACTCGTGGAAGACACGCGGAGTTCTCCTAGGAGATCCCATGTGCTGCAGACAGAGGAAGGAACCTCCACACAATCAGAATTACGGAATAAATAGGAGTGTTGGGGAGGTTTTGGGCGAACTCCACGCAGCTGCCTGGTGTCAGAGCTGTTCCCTGGCAGGGGGAAGTCCTCTAATTACCTCCCCTGTCCAGGGGGAGGCACTAGATGCTACCTGCAATTCCATCCCACCACCGGCCTTTAACCGGCAGCCCGCTCAAGGAGACAATCTGGGAAGACACGCGGATTGCTCCTAGGAGATCCCAGACAATGCAGACAGAGGACGGAAAATCCCCAAACTCAGATATCCGGAACGCGGCCGTGTGGGTGGGGGAGATTTGGTACCGCACTCCACGAAACTGCCTGGTGTCACAGCTGTTCCCTGGCAGGGGGAAGTCCGCTAATTACCTCCCCTGTCCAGGGGAGGCACTACATGCTACCTGCATTTTCAGCCCAACCCCCACATTTCCCCTGCATCCCGGAATAGCAGACACTCGGTGAAGACACGCGGAGGGCTCCTAGGAGATCCCAGTCGCTGCAGACAGTGGACGGAACCTCCCCACACTCAGAATTCCGTAACGCGGCCGAGTGTGTGGGGGAGTATTGGGGCCGCCCTCCACGCAGCTGCCTGGTGTCACAGCTGTTCCCTGGCAGGGGGAAGTCCGCTAATTACCTCCCCTTTCCAGGGGGAGGCACTACATGCTTCCTGCATTTCCAGTCAAATCCCCGCCTTTCCCCGGCAGCCCGCACTATGAGTCACTCGAGGAAGACACGAGGAGGGCTACTAGGAGATCCCAGTCGCTGCAGACAGAAGACGGAACCTCCCCACACTCAGAATTCCGGAACGCGGCCCGAGTGGCTGGGGGAGGATTGGGGCCGCCCTCCACAAAGCTGCGTAGTCTCACCAGCTGTTCCCTGGCAGGGGGAAGTCCGCTAATTACCTCCCCTGTCCAGGGGGAGGCACTACATGCTACCTGCATTTCCAGCCCAACCCCCCGCATTTCCCCTGCATCCCGCAATAGCAGACACTCGGGGAAGACACGCGGAGGGCTCCTAGGAGATCCCAGTCGCTGCAGACAGTGGACGGAACCTCCCCACACTCAGAATACCGTTAACGCGGCCGAGTGGGTGGGGGGAGTATTGGGGCCGCCCTCCACGCAGCTGCCTGGTGTCACAGCTGTTCCCTGGCAGGGGGAAGTCCGCTAATTACCTCCCCTGTCCAGGGGGAGGCACTACATGCTACCTGCATTTCCAGCCCAACCCACGCATTTCCCCGGCAGACAGCAATAGCAGACACTTGGGAAAGACACGCGGAGGGCTCCTAGGAGATCCCAATCGCTGCAGACAGAGGACGGAACGTCCCCACACTCAGAATTCCGGAACACGGCCGAGTGGATTGGGGACGTTTGTGGCCGCCATTCACGCAGCTGTCTGGTGTCACAGCTGTTCCCTGGCAGGGGGAAGTCCGCTAATTACCTCCCCTCTCCAGGGGGAGGCACTACATGCTTCCTGCATTTCCAGTCAAATCCCCGCCTTTCCCGGCAGCCCTCAATATGAGTCACTCGAGGAAGACACGAGGAGGGCTACTAGGAGATCCCAGTCGCTGCAGACAGAAGACGGAACCTCCCCACACTCAGAATTACGGAACAATTACGAGTGGTTCGGGGAGGTTTAGGGCCACACTCCACGGAGCTGCCTGGTGTCACAGCTGTTCCCTGGCTGGGGGAAGTTCGCTAATTTCCTCCCATGTCAAGGGGGAGGCACTAAATCCTTCCAGCATTTCCAACCCAACCCCCGCCTTTCCCCGGCAGCCCGCACTAAGCGTCACTCGTGGAAGACACGCGGAATTCTCCTAGGAGATCCCATGTGCTGCAGACAGAGGAAGGAACCTCCACACAATCAGAATTACGGAATAAATAGGAGTGTTTTGGGGAGGTTTTGGGCGAACTCCACGCAGCTGCCTGGTGTCAGAGCTGTTCCCTGGCAGGGGGAAGTCCTCTAATTACCTCCCCTGTCCAGGGGGAGGCACTAGATGCTACCTGCAATTCCATCCCACCACCGGCCTTTAACCGGCAGCCCGCTCAAGGAGACAATCTGGGAAGACACGCGGATTGCTCCTAGGAGATCCCAGACAATGCAGACAGAGGACGGAAAATCCCCAAACTCAGATATCCGGAACGCGGCCGTGTGGGTGGGGGAGATTTGGTACCGCACTCCACGAAACTGCCTGGTGTCACAGCTGTTCCCTGGCAGGGGGAAGTCCGCTAATTACCTCCCCTGTCCAGGGGGAGGCACTACATGCTACCTGCATTTTCAGCCCAACCCCCGCATTTCCCCTGCATCCCGGAATAGCAGACACTCGGTGAAGACACGCGGAGGGCTCCTAGGAGATCCCAGTCGCTGCAGACAGTGGACGGAACCTCCCAACACTCAGAATTCCGTAACGCGGCCGAGTGGGTGGGGGAGTATTGGGGCCCCCCTCCACGCAGCTGCCTGGTGTCACAGCTGTTCCCTGGCAGGGGGAAGTCCGCTAATTACCTCCCCTTTCCAGGGGGAGGCACTACATGCTTCCTGCATTTCCAGTCAAATCCCCGCCTTTCCCCGGCAGCCCGCACTATGAGTCACTCGAGGAAGAAACGAGGAGGGCTACTAGGAGATCCCAGTCGCTGCAGACAGAAGACGGAACCTCCCCACACTCAGAATTCCGGAACAATTACGAGTGGTTCGGGGAGGTTTAGGGCCACACTCCACGGAGCTGCCTGGTGTCACAGCTGTTCCCTGGCTGGGGGAAGTTCGCTAATTTCCTCCCATGTCAAGGGGGAGGCACTAAATCCTTCCAGCATTTCCAACCCAACCCCCGCCTTTCCCCGGCAGCCCGCACTAAGCGTCACTCGTGGAAGACACGCGGAGTTCTCCTAGGAGATCCCATGTGCTGCAGACAGAGGAAGGAACCTCCACACAATCAGAATTACGGAATAAATAGGAGTGTTTTGGGGAGGTTTTGGGCGAACTCCACGCAGCTGCCTGGTGTCAGAGCTGTTCCCTGGCAGGGGGAAGTCCTCTAATTACCTCCCCTGTCCAGGGGGAGGCACTAGATGCTACCTGCAATTCCATCCCACCACCGGCCTTTAACCGGCAGCCCGCTCAAGGAGGACAATCTGGGAAGACACGCGGATTGCTACTAGGAGATCCCAGACAATGCAGACAGAGGACGGAAAATCCCCAAACTCAGATATCCGGAACGCGGCCGTGTGGGTGGGGGAGATTTGGTACCGCACTCCACGAAACTGCCTGGTGTCACAGCTGTTCCCTGGCAGGGGGAAGTCCGCTAATTACCTCCCCTGTCCAGGGGGAGGCACTACATGCTACCTGCATTTTCAGCCCAACCCCCACATTTCCCCTGCATCCCGGAATAGCAGACACTCGGTGAAGACACGCGGAGGGCTCCTAGGAGATCCCAGTCGCTGCAGACAGTGGACGGAACCTCCCCACACTCAGAATTCCGTAACGCGGCCGAGTGGGTGGGGGAGTATTTGGGCCGCCCTCCACGCAGCTGCCTGGTGTCACAGCTGTTCCCTGGCAGGGGGAAGTCCGCTAATTACCTCCCCTTTCCAGGGGGAGGCACTACATGCTTCCTGCATTTCCAGTCAAATCCCCGCCTTTCCCCGGCAGCCCGCACTATGAGTCACTCGAGGAAGAAACGAGGAGGGCTACTAGGAGATCCCAGTCGCTGCAGACAGAAGACGGAACCTCCCCACACTCAGAATTCCGGAACGCGGCCGAGTGGCTGGGGGAGGATTGGGGCCGCCCTCCACAAAGCTGCGTAGTCTCACAGCTGTTCCCTGGCAGGGGGAAGTCCGCTAATTACCTCCCCTGTCCAGGGGGAGGCACTACATGCTACCTGCATTTCCAGCCCAACCCCCGCATTTCCCCTGCATCCCGAAATAGCAGACACTCGGGGAAGACACGCGGAGGGCTCCTAGGAGATCCCAGTCGCTGCAGACAGTGGACGGAACCTCCCCACACTCAGAATACCGTAACGCGGCCGAGTGGGTGGGGGAGTATTGGGGCCGCCCTCCACGCAGCTGCCTGGTGTCACAGCTGTTCCCTGGCAGGGGGAAGTCCGCTAATTACCTCCCCTGTCCAGGGGGAGGCACTACATGCTACCTGCATTTCCAGCCCAACCCACGCATTTCCCCGGCAGACAGCAATAGCAGACACTTGGGAAAGACACGCGGAGGGCTCCTAGGAGATCCCAATCGCTGCAGACAGAGGACGGAACGTCCCCACACTCAGAATTCCGGAACGCGGCCGAGTGGATTGGGGACGTTTGTGGCCGCCATTCACGCAGCTGTCTGGTGTCACAGCTGTTCCCTGGCAGGGGGAAGTCCGCTAATTACCTCCCCTCTCCAGGGGGAGGCACTACATGCTTCCTGCATTTCCAGTCAAATCCCCGCCTTTCACGGCAGCCCGCACTAAGAGTCACTCGTGGAAGACACGCAGAGATCTCCTAGGTGATCCCATGTGCTGCAGACAGAGGAAGGAACCTCCACACAATCAGAATTATGGAATAAATAGGAGAGTTTTGGGGAGGTTTTGGGCGAACTCCACGCAGCTGCCTGGTGTCAGAGCTGTTCCTTGGCAGGGGGAAGTCCTCTAATTACCTCCCCTGTCCAGGGGGAGGCACTAGATGCTACCTGCAATTCCATCCCACCACCGGCCTTTAACCGGCAGCCCGCTCAAGGAGACAATCTGGAAAAACACGCGGATTGCCCTAGGAGATCCCAGGCACTGCAGACAGAGGACGGAATCTCCCCACACTCAGATATCCGGAACGCGGCCGAGTGGGTGGGGGAGGTTTGGTACCGCCCTCCACGAAACTGCCTGGTGTCACAGCTGTTCCCTGGCAGGGGGAAGTCCGCTAATTACCTCCCCTGTCCAGGGGGAGGCACTACATGCTACTTGCATTTTCAGCCCAACCCCCGCATTTCCCCTGCATCCCGGAATAGCAGACACTCGGTGAAGACACGCGGAGGGCTCCTAGGAGATCCCAGTCGCTGCAGACAGTGGACGGAACCTCCCCACACTCAGAATTCCGTAACGCGGCCGAGTTTTTGGGGAGTATTGGGGCCGCCCTCCACGAAGCTGCCTGGTGTCACAGCTGTTCCCTGGCAGGGGGAAGTCCGCTAATTACCTCCCCTATCCAGGGGGAGGCTCTACATGCTTCCTGCATTTCCAGTCAAGTCCTCGCCTTTCCCCGGCAGCCCGCACTATGAGTCACTCGAGGAAGACACGAGGAGGGCTACTAGGAGATCCCAGTCGCTGCAGACAGAAGACGGAACCTCCCCACACTCAGAATTCCGGAACGCGGCCGAGTGGCTGGGGGAGGATTGGGGCCGCCCTCCACAAAGCTGCCTAGTCTCACAGCTGTTCCCTGGCAGGGGGAAGTCCGCTAAATACCTCCCATGTCCACGGGGAGACACTACATGCTACTTGCATTTCCAGCCCAACCCCCGCCTTTCCCAGGCAGCCCGCAATTGCAGACACTTGGGAAAGACACGCGGAGGGCTCCTAGGAGATCCAAAGCGCTGCAGACAGAGGACGGAACCTCCCCACACTCAGAATTCCGGAACGCGGCCGAGTGGATTGGGGACGTTTGTGGCCGCCCTCCACGCAGCTGCCTGGTGTCACAGCTGTTCCCTGGCAGGGGGAAGTCCGCTAATTACCTCCTCTGTCCAGGTTGAGGCACTAGATGCTAAATGCATTTCCAGCCCAACCCACAGCTTTCCCCGGCAGCCCGGAATAATAGACACTCAGTGAAGACACGTGGAGGGCTCCTAGGAGATCCCAGGTGCCGCAGACAGAGGACAGAACTTCCCCACATTCAGAATTCCGGAACAAGGCCGAGTGTGTGGGGGAGTTTTGGGGCCGCCCTCCAAGCAGCTGCCTGTTGTCACAGCTATTCCCTGTCAGGGGAATTCCGCTAAATACCTCCCGTGTCCAGGGTGAGGCACTACATGCTACCTGCATTTCCAGCCCAACCCCCGAATTTCCCATGTAGCCCGCACTAGGAGACAATCGGGAAAATACGCGGATTTCTCCTAGGTGATCCCATGCGCTGCAGACAGAGGACGGAACCTCCCCACACTCAGAATTCCGGAACGCAGCCGAGTGGGTTGGGGACGTTTGTGGCCGCCCTTCACGCAGCTGCCTGTTGTCACAGCTGTTCCCTTGCAGGTGGAATTCCGCTAATTACCTCCCCTGACCAGGGGAAGGCACTACATGCTTCCTGCATTTCCAGTCAAATCCCCGCTTTTTCCCAGCAGCCCGCACTATGAGTCACTCCAGGAACACACGAGGAGGACTACTAGGAGATCCCAGGTGCTGCAGAGAGAGGACGGAACCTCCCCACACTCAGAATTCCGGATGTTGGCCGAGTGGTTGGGGGAGGTTTGGGACCGCGCTCCACGCAGCTGCCTGGTGTCAAAGCTGTTCCATGGCAGGGGGAATTCCGCTAAAAACCTCCCCTGTCCAGGGGGAGGCACTTCATGCTACCTGCATTTCCAGAACAAACCCCGCCTGTCAACAGAAGCCCGCCCTAGGAGACACTCAGGGAAGACACGCGGAGGGCTCCTAGGAGATCCCAAAAGCTGCAGACAGAAGACGGAACCTCCCAACACTCAGAATTAGGGAATAAGTACGAGTGGTTTGGAGAGGTATGGGGGCGCCCTCCACACAGCTGCCTGGTGTCACAGCTGTTCCCTGGCAGGAAGAAGTCCGCTAAATACCTCCCCTGTCCAGGGGGAGGCACTACGAGTTTCCTGCATTTCCAGACGAACCCCGACTTTCCCCGGCAGCCCGCACTAAGAGCCACTCGGGGAAGACACGCGGAGGGCTCCTACGAGATCCCAGGCGCTGCAGACGGAGGACGGAACCTCCCAACACTCAGAACTCCTGAACGCAACCGAGTGGGTGGCAGAGGTTTGGGACCGCCCTCCACTCAGCTGCCTGGTGTCACAGCTGTTCCCTGGCATGGGGAAGTCCGCTGATTACCTCCCCAGTCCAGGGGGAGGCACTACATGCTACCTGCAATTCCAGCCAAACCCCCGCCTTTCCCCGGAATCCCACACTAGAGCCACTTGGGGAAGACACGGGGAGGTCTCCTAGGAGATCCCAGGCGCTGCAGTTAGAGGACGGAACCTCCACACACTCAGAATTACGGAACACGTACGAGTGGGTTGGGGAATATATGGGCGCCCTCCACGCAGCTGCCTGGAGTCACAGCTGTTCCCTGGCAGGGGGAAGTACGCTAATTACCTCCCCTGTACAGGGGGTGGCACTACATGGTTCCTGCTTTTCCAGCACAACCCCCGCTTTCCCCGGCAGCCCGCACTAGGACACACTCGGGGAAAACATGCGGAAGGCTCCTAGTAGATCCCACGCGCTGCAGACAGAAGACGGAACCTCCCCACACTCAGATATCCGGAATAAGTAGGAGAGGTTTGGGGAGGTTTGGAGCCGCCCTCCACGCAGCTGCCTGGTATAACACCAGTTCCCTGTCATGGGGAAGTCCGCTAAATACCTCCCTTGTCCAGGGGGAGGCACTACATGCTACCTGCATTTCCAGCCCAACCCCAGACTTTCCCAGGCAGCCCGCATTAAGAGACAATCGGGAAAATACGCGGATTTCTCCTAGGAGATCTCATGAGCTGCAGAGGACGGAACCTCCCCACCCTCAGAATTCCGGAACGAGGCCGAGTCGGTGGGGGAGGTTTGGAACCGCCATCCACGCAGGTGCCATTTTTCACAGCTGTTCCTTGACAGGGGGAATTCCGCTAATAACCTCCCCTGTCCAGGGGGAGGCACTAAATGCTACCTGAATTTCCAGCCTAACCCCCACCTTTCCCCGGCAGCACGCACTATGAGTCATTCGGGGAAGACACGCGGTGGGCTCCTAGGAGATCCCAGGCGCTGCAGACTGAGGTCGAATCCTCCCCACTCTCACAATTCCGGAACGAGGCCGAGTGGTTTGGGGACGTTGGTGGCCGCCCACCACTCAGCTGCATGTTGTCACAGCTTTTCCCTTGCAGGGGGAAGTCCGCTAATTACCTCCCCTGTCCAGGGGTAGCCACTACATGCTTCCTGCATTTCCGGTCAAATCCCCGCCTTTTCTCGGCAGCCCGCACAATGAGTCATTCGAGTTAGACACGAAGAGGGCTACTTGGAGATCCCAGGCGCTGCAGACAGAAGACGGAACTTCCCCACACTCAGAATTCCGGAACGCGGCCGAGTGGCTGGGGGAAGTTTGTGTCCGTGTACCACGCAGCTGCCTGGTGGTACAGCTGTTCCCTGGCAGGGGGAATTCCGCTAATTACCTACTCTTTCCAGGGGGAGGCACTATATGCTACCTGCTTTTCCAGCCCAACCCCCGCCTTTAACCCGCAACCCGCACTAAGGGTCACTCGGGGAAGACACGCGGAGGGCTCCTAGGAGAACCCAGGCGCTGCAGACAGAGGACGCGACCTCCCCACACTCAGAATTCAGTAAGTCGTTCGAGTGGGTGGGGGAGGTTTGGGGCTGCACTCCAAGCAGCTGCCTGGTGTCACAGCTGTTCTCTTGCAGGGGGAAGTCCGCTAATTATCTCCCCTGTCCAGGGGAAGGCACTAAATGCTTCCTGCATTTCCAGCCCAACCCCCGCATTTCCCCGGCAGCACGCATTAGGAGTCACTCGGGGAAGACACGCGGAGGGCTCCTAGGAGATCCCAGGCGCTGCGGACAGAGGACGGAACCTCCCCAAACTCAGAATTCCGGAACGCGGCCAAGTGGGTGTGGGAGGTTTGGGGCCGCCCTCCAGGCAGCTTCCTGGTATAACAGCTGTTCCCTGGCAGGGGGAAGTTCGCTAATTTCCTCCCCTGTCCAGGTGGAGGCACTAAAGCCTTCCTGCATTTCCAGCCCAACCCCTGCCTTTCCCCGGCAGCCCGCACTAGGAGACACTCGGGGATGACACGAGGAGTGCTCTTAGGAGATCCCAGGCGCTGCAGGCAGAGGACGAAACCTCCACACACTCAGAATTACGGAACACGTACGAGTGGGTTGGGGAGTGTTTGGGCGCCATCCACGCAGCTGCCTGGAGTCACAGCTGTTCCCTTTCAGGGGGAAGTCCGCTAATTTCATCCCCTGTACAGGGGGTGGCACTACATGGTTCATGTATTTCCAGCAATACCCCCGCTTTTCCCCGACAGCCCGCACTAGGACACACTCGGGGAAAACATGCGGAGGGCTCCTAGTAGATCCCACGCGCTGCAGACAGAGGACGGAACCTCCCCACACTCAGTTATCCGGAATAAATAGGAGAGGTTTGGGGAGGTTTTGGGCCGCCCTCCACGCAGCTGCCTGGTGTCACAGCTGGTCCTTTGCAGGGGGAAGTCCGCTAAATTCCTCCGCTGTCCAGGGGGAGGCACTATATGCTACCTTCATTTCCAGCCCAACCCCCGCCTTTCAACGGCAGCCCGCCCTAGGAGACACTCAGGGAAGACACGTGGAGGGCTCCTAGTAGATCCCAAGAGCTGCAGACAGAAGGCGGAACCTCCCCACACTCAGAATTACGGAATAAGTAGGAGTGGTTTGGGGAGGTATGGGGGCGCCCTGCACGCAGCTGCCTTTTGTCACAGCTGTTCCCTGGCAGGGGTAAGTCCGCTAATTACCTCCCCAGTCCAGGGTGAGGTACTAGATGCTACCTGCATTTCCAGCCCAACCCCCGCCTTTCCCGGGCAGCCCGCAATAGGAGACACTGGGGGAAGACACGCGGAGGGCTCCTAGGAGATCACAGGGGCTGCAGACAGAGGACGGAACCTCCCCAACTCAGAAATCCGGAACGCGGTCAAATGGGTGGGGGAGTATTGGGGCCGCCCTACACGCACCTGCCTTGTGTCAGAGCTGTTCCCTCTCAGGGGGAAGTCCGCTAATTACCTCCCCTGTCAAGGTGGAGGAGCTAGATGCTACCTGCATTTCCAGCCCAAACCCCGCATTTCCCCGGCAGCCCGCACTAGGAAACACTCAGGAAAGACTCGCGGAATGCTCCTAGGGGATCCCAAGGGCTGCAGACAGAGGACAGAACCTCCCCACACTCAGAATTTCGGAATAAGTAGGAGTGGTCTGGGGAGATTTGGGGGCGCACTCCACGTAGCTGCCTGGTGTCACACTTGTTCCCTGGCAGGGGGAAGTCCGCTAATTACCTCATCATTCCAGGGGGAGGCAATAGATGCTACCTGCATTTCCAGAACAACCCCCGCCTTTCCTCGGCTGCCCACACTAGAGAAACTCGTTGAAGACACGCCGAGGGCTCCTAGGAGTTCCCAGGTGCTGCAGACAGAGGACAGAACTTCCCCACACTCAGAGTTACGGAACGCGGCCGAGTGGGTGGGGGAGGATTGGAGCCGCCCTCCACGCATCTGCCTGATGTCACAGCTGTTACCGGTCAGGGGGAAGTCCGCTAAATACCTCCATTGTCCAGGGGGAAGCACTACATTTTTCCTACATTTCCAGCCCTACCCCTGCCTTTCCCCGGCAGCCCGCAATAGGAGTCACTCGGGGAAGACACGCGGAAGGCTCCTAGGAGATCCCAGGGGATGCAGACAGAGGACGGAACCTCCCCACACTCAGAATTCCGGAACGCGGCCGAGTGGGTGGGGGAGGATTGCGGCCGCACTCCACGCACCTGCCTGGTGTCACAGCTGTTCCCTGGCAGGGGGAAGTCCGCTAATTACCTCCACTGTCCAGGTTGAGGCACTAGATGCTAAATGCATTTCCAGCCAAACCCACAGCTTTCCCCGGCAGCCCGGAATAGTAGACACTCAGGGAAGACACGTGGAGGGCTCCTAGGAGATCCCAGGTGCCGCAGACAGAGGACGGAACCTCCCAACACTCAGAATTACGGAATACATACGAGAGGGTTGGGGAGGTTTGGGGCCGCACTGCACACAGCTGCCTGTTGTCACAGCTATTCCCTGGCAGGGGGAATTCCGTGAATTACATCAACTGTCCAGGGGGAGGCACTACATTCTACCTGCATTTCCAGCCCAACCCCCGCCTTTCCCTGGCAGCTCGCAATAGCACACTCTCGGGGAAGAAACACAGAGGTCTACTATGAGATCTCAGGAGCTGCAGTCAGAGGACGGAACCTCCCCACACTCAGAATTCCAGAACGAGGCCGAGTGTGTGGGGGAGATTTGGGGCCGCCCTCCAAGCAGCTGCCTGTTGTCACAGCTATTCCCTGTCAGGGGAATTCCGCTAAATACCTCCCGTGTCCAGGGGGAGGCACTACATGCTACCTGCATTTCCAGCCCAACCCCCGAATTTCCCATGTAGCCCGCACTAGGAGACAATCGGGAAAAAACGCGGATTTCTCCTAGGTGATCCCATGCGCTGCAGACAGAGGACGGAACCTCCCCACACTCAGAATTCCGGAACGTGGCCGAGTGGTTGGGGGAGCTTTAGGGCCGCTTTCCACGCAGCTGCCTGGTGTCACAGCAGTTCCCTGTCATGGGGAAATCTGCTGAATACCTCACGTGTCCAGGGGGAGGCACTACATGCTACCGGCATTTCCAGCCCAACCCCCGACTTTCCCAGGCAGCCCGCATTAAGAGACAATCGGGAAAATACGCGGATTTCTCCTAGGAGATCTCATGTGCTGCAGACAGAGGACGGAGCCTCCCCACACTCAGAATTCCGCAACGTGGCCGAGTGGTTGGGGGAGATTTAGGGCCGCCATCCACGCAGTTGCCTGTTGTCACAGCTGTTCCCTGAAAGGGGGAAGTTCGCTAAATTCCTCCCCTGTCCAGGGGGAGGCACTAAATGCTTCCTGTATTTCCATCCCAACCCCCGCCTTTCCCCGGTAGCCCGCACTAAGAATCACTCTTGGAAAACACGCGGTAGGCTCCTAGGCGATCCCAGGCGCTGCAGACAGAGGACGGATGCTCCCCACACTCAGAAATCCGGAACACGACCGAGTTGGTTGGGGCGGTTTGGAGCCGCCCTCCACGGAGCTGCCTTTTGTCACAGCTGTTCTCTGGCAGGGAGAAGTCCGCTAAATACCTACCCTGTGCAGGGAGAGTCACTAGATGCTACCTGCATTTCCAGCCCATCCACAGCCTTTCCCCGGCATCCCGCAATATGAGTCACACGGGGAAGACACGAGGAAAACTACTAGGAGATCCCAGGCGCTGCAGAAAGTAGAGGGAACATCCCCACACTCAGAATTCCGGAACGCGGCCGAGTGGCTGGGGGAGGTTTGGGAACGCGCACCACGCAGCTGCCTGGTGTCACAGCTGTTCCCTGGCAGGGGGAATTCCGCTAATTACCTCCCCGGTCAAGGGGGAGGCACTAGATGCTAACTGCATTTCCAGCCCAACCCCCGCATTTCCCCAGCAGCCCGCACTAGGAGACACTAAGGGAAGACACACGGAGGGCTCCTAGGTTATCCCAAGTGCTGCAGACAGAGGAAGGAACCTCCCCACAATTGGAATTACGGTATAAAAAGGAGTGGTTTGGGGATGTTTTGGGGCGCCTTCCACGCAGCTGCCTGGTGTCACACCTGTTCCCTGGCAGGGGGAATTCCGCTAATTACCTCCCCTGTCCAGGGTTAGGCACTAAATGCTTCCTGCATTTCCAGACCAACCCCTGCCTTTCACCGGCAGCCCGCACTAGGATTCACTTGGGGATGACACGCGGAGGGCTCCTAGGAGATCCCAGGCGCTGCAGACAGAGGACGGAACCTCCCCACACTCAGAATTACGGAACAATTACGATGGGTTTGGGGAAGTTTGGGGTCACCCTCCACGAAGCTTCCTGGTGTCACAGCTGTTTCCTGGCAGGGGGAAGTTCGCTAATTTCCTCCCCTGTCCAGGGGGAGGCACTAAATGCTTCCTGCATTTCCATCCCAACCCCCGCTTTTTCCCGGCAGCCCGCGCTAGGAGTCACTCGTGGAAGACAACAGGAAGTCTCTTAGGAGATCCCAGGCGCTGCAGACAGAGGTCGGAACCTCCCCACTCTCAGAATTCCTGAACGCGGCCGAGTGGATTGGGGACGTTTGTGGCCGCCCTCCACGCAGCTGCCTGGTGTCACAGCTGTTCCCTTGCAGGGGGAAGTCCGCTAATTACCTCCCCTGTCCAGGGGGAGGCATTACATGCTACCTGCATTTCCAGCACAACCCCCGCTTTCCCTGGCAGCACGCATTAGGAGTCACTCGGGGAAGAAACGTAGAGGGCTCCTAGGAGATCCCAGGCGCTGCAGACATAGGACGGAACCTCCCCAACTCAGAATTACGGAACAATTACGAGTGGTTTGGGGAGGTTTGGGGCCAACCTCCACGCAGCTTCCTGGTATAACAGCTGTTCCCTTGCAGGGGGAAGTTCGCTAATTTCCTCCCCTGTCCAGGGGGAGGCACTAAAGCCTTCCTGCATTTCCAGACCAACTCCTGCCTTTCCCCCGCAGACCGCAATACGAGTCACTCGGGGAATACACGCGGAGGGCTCCAAGTAGATCCCAGGAGCTGCAGACCGAGGTCGGAAACTCCCACTCTCAGAATTCCGGAACGCAGCCGAGTGGATTGGGGACGTTTGTGGCCGCTCTCCACGCAGCTGCCTGGTGTCACAGCTGTTCCCCTGCAGGGGGAAGTCCGCTAATTGCCTCTCCTGTCCAGGGGGAGGCATTACATGCTACCTGCATTTCCAGCCCAACCCCCGCTTTCCCTGGCAGCACGCTTTAGGAGTCACTCGGGGAAGAAACGTGGAGGGCTCCTAGGAAATCCCAGGCGCTGCAGACATAGGACGGAACCTCCCCAACTCTGAATTACGGAACAATTACGAGTGGTTTGTGGAGGTTTGGGGCCAACATCCACGCAGCTTCCTGGTATAACAGCTGTTCCCTGGTAGGGGGAAGTTCGCTAATTTTCTCCCCTGACCAGGGGGAGGCACTTAAGCCTTCCTGCATTTCCAGACGAACCCCTGCCTTTCCCCGGCAGCCCGAACTAGGAGACACTCGGGGAAGACAAGAGGATGGCGCCTAATAGATCCCAGGTGCTGCAAACTGAGGACGGAACCTCCCCACACTCAGAATTCCGGAGCTCGTCAGAGTGAGTGGGGGAGGTTTAGGGCCGCCCTCCAAGAAGCTAACTGGTTTCAAAGCTGTTCCCTTGCAGGGGGAATTCCGCTAATTACCTCCCCTGTCCAGGTGGAGGCACTAAATGCTTCCTGCATTTCCTGCACATCCCCCAATTTCCCTGGCAGCCCGCACTAGGAGACACTAGGGGAAGGCCCAAGGATGGCTACTAGGAGATCCCAGTCGCTGCAGACAGAGGACGGAACCTCCCCACACTCAGAATTCCGGAACGTGGCCGAGTGATTGGGAGAGGTTTGGGGCCGCACTTCACGCAACTGACAGGAGACACAAGTGTTCCCTGGCAGGGGGAAGTCCTCTAATTACCTCCCCTGTCCAGGGGGATGCACTAGATGCTACCTGAATTTCCAGCCCAACCCCCACATTTCCCCGGGAGCCCGCACTAGGAGACACTCAGGGAAGACACACGGAGGGCTCTTAGGAGATCCCAAGGGCTGCAGACAGAGGAAGGTACCTCCCCACAATCGGAATTATGGAATAAATAGGAGTGGTTTGGGGAGGTTTTGGGGCGCCCTCCACGCAGCTGCCTGGTGTCACACCTGTTCCCTGGCAGTGGGAATTCCGCTAATTACTTCCCCTGTCCAGGGGGAGGCACTAAATGCTTCCTGCATTTCCAGCACAACCCCCGCCTTTCCCCGGCAGCCCCACTAGGAGACACTCTGGGAAGACACGCGGGGGGCTACTAAGAGATCCCAAGTGCTGCAGACAGTGGACGGAACATCCGCAAACTCAGAATTACGGAATAAGTAGGAGTGGTTTGGGGAGGTTTGAGGGCGCCCTCCACGCAGCTGCCTGTTGTCACAGCTGTTCCCTGGGAGGGGGAATTCCGCTAATTACCTCCCCTGTCCAGGGGAAGGCACTACATGCTACCTGTATTTCCAGCCCAACCCCCGACTTTCCCAGGAAGCCCGCACTAGGAGACACTCGGGTAAGACACGCGGTGGGCTCCTAATAGATCCCAGGTGCTGCAGACCGAGGTCGGAACCTCCCCACACTCAGAATTACGGAACAATTACCAGTGGTAGTGGGAAGTTTGGGGCCACCCTCCACGGAGCTGCCTGCTGTCAAAGCTGTTCCCTGGCAGGGGGAATTTCGCTAATTTCCTCCCCTGTCCAGGAGGGGGCACTAAATGCTTCCTGCATTTCCATCACAACCCCCGCTTTCCCTGGCAGCCCGCACTAGGAGTCACTAGTGGAAGACACCCGGATGGCTTCTAGGAGATCCCAGGCGCTGCAGACATAGGACGGAACCTCCCATCTCTCAGAATTCCGGAACGAGGCTGAGTAGGTGGGGGAGGTTTGGGGCCGCCCTCCACGCATCTGCCTGTTGTCACAGCTGTTCCCTGTCAGGGGAAGTACGCTAATTACCTCCCCTATCCAGGGGAAGGCATTACATGCTACCTGCATTTCCAGCCCAACCCCCGCTTTTCCCCGGCCGCCCGCAATAAGTGACACTCGGGGAAGACAAGCGGAGGGCTCCTAGGAGATCCCAGGCACTGCAGACCGAGGTCGGAACCTCCCAATTCTCAGAATTCCGGAACGAGGCCGAGTGGGTGGGGGAGGTTTCGGGCCGCCCTCCATGCAGCTGCTTTTTGTCACAGCTGTTCATTGTCAGGGGAATTCCGCTAATTACCTCCCCTGTCCAGAGTGAGGCACTAGATGCTACCTACATTTCCAGCCCAACCCCCGCATTTCCCCGGCAGCCCGCACAAAGAGACACTCGGGGAAGACAATCGGAGGGCTCCTAGGAGATCCCAAGAGCTGCAGATATACGACGGAACCTCCCCACAATCAGAATTCCGGAACGCGGCCGAGTGGGTGGGGGAGATTTGGGGCCGCCCTCCACGACACAGTCTGCAGTCACAGGTGTTCCCTGGCAGGGGGAAGTTCGCTAATTACCTCCCCTGTCCAGGGGGAGGCACTAGATTCTACCTGCATTTCTAGCTCAACCCCCTCATTTCCCAGGCATTCCGCACAAGGAAACATTAAGGAAAGACACGCGGATGGCTCCTACGAGTTCCCAAATGCTGCAGACAGAGGAAGTAAACTCCCCACTATCGGAATTACGGAATAAATAGGAGTGGTTTGGGGAAGTTTTGGGGCGCCCTCCACGCAGCTGCCTGGTGTCACACCTGTTCCCTGGCAGGGGAAGTCCGGTAATTACCTCCCTTGTCCAGGGGGAGGAACTAAATGCTTCCTGCATTTCCAGCCAAACCCCCGAATTTCCCCGGCAGCACGCATTGGGAGTCACTCGGGGAAGACAGGCGGAGGGCTCCTAGGAGATCCCAGGCGCTGCAGACAGAGGACGGAACATCCCCACACTCAGAATTACGGAACAATTACGAGTGTTTGGGGGAGGTTTGTGGCCAACCTCCACGGAGCTGCCTGGTTTCACAGCTGTATCCTGGCAGGGGTAAGATCGCTAATTACCTCCTCTGTCCAGGGTGAGTCACTACATGTTTCCTGCATTTCCAGCACAACCCCCGCATTTCCCCGGCAGCCCGCACTATGAGACACTCGGGGAAGACACGCGGATGGCTCCTAGGAGTTCCCAAGGGCTGCAGACAGAGGAAGGTACCTCCCCACAATCGGAATTACGGAATAAATAGGAGTGGTTTGGGGAGGTTTTGGGGCGCCCTCCACGCAGCTGCCTGGTGTCACACCTGTTCCCTGACAGGGGGAAGTCCGCTAATTACCTCCTCTGTCCAGGGGGAGGCACTAAATGCTTCCTGCATTTCCAGCCCAACCCCCGCATTTCCCTGGCAGCACGCATTAGGAGTCACTAGGAGAAGACACGCGGAGGGCTCCTAGGAGATCCCAGGCGCTGCAGACAGAGGACGGAACCTCCCCACACTCAGAATTACGGAACAATTACGAGTGGTTGGGGGAGGTTTGGGGACACCCTCCACGGAGCTGCCTGGTGTCACAGCTGTACCATGGCAGGGGGAAGTTCGCTAAATTCCTCCCCTGTCCTGGTGGAGGCACTAAATGCTTCCTGCATTTCCATCCCAACCCCCGCCTTTCCCCGGTAGCCCGCACTAAGAATCACTCTTGGAAAACACGCGGTAGGCTCCTAGGCGATCCCAGGCGCTGCAGACAGAGGACGGATGCTCCCCACACTCAGAAATCCGGAACGCGACCGAGTTGGTTGGGGCGGTTTGGAGCCGCCCTCCACGGAGCTGCCTTTTGTCACAGCTGTTCTCTGGCAGGGAGAAGTCCGCTAATTACCTACCCTGTGCAGGGAGAGTCACTAGATGCTACCTGCATTTCCAGCCCATCCACAGCCTTTCCCCGGCATCCCGCAATATGAGTCACTCTGAGAAGACACGAGGAAAACTACTAGGAGATCCCAGGCGCTGCAGAAAGTAGAGGGAACATCCCCACACTCAGAATTCCGGAACGCGGCCGAGTGGCTGGGGGAGGTTTGGGAACGCGCACCACGCAGCTGCCTGGTGTCACAGCTGTTCCCTGGCAGGGGGAATTCCGCTAATTACCTCCCCGGTCAAGGGGGAGGCACTAGATGCTAACTGCATTTCCAGCCCAACCCCCGCATTTCCCCAGCAGCCCGCACTAGGAGACACTAAGGGAAGACACACGGAGGGCTCCTAGGTTATCCCAAGTGCTGCAGACAGAGGAAGGAACCTCCCCACAATTGGAATTACGGTATAAAAAGGAGTGGTTTGGGGATGTTTTGGGGCGCCTTCCACGCAGCTGCCTGGTGTCACACCTGTTCCCTGGCAGGGGGAATTCCGCTAATTACCTCCCCTGTCCAGGGTTAGGCACTAAATGCTTCCTGCATTTCCAGACCAACCCCTGCCTTTCACCGGCAGCCCGCACTAGGATTCACTTGGGGATGACACGCGGAGGGCTCCTAGGAGATCCCAGGCGCTGCAGACAGAGGACGGAACCTCCCCACACTCAGAATTACGGAACAATTACGATGGGTTTGGGGAAGTTTGGGGTCACCCTCCACGAAGCTTCCTGGTGTCACAGCTGTTTCCTGGCAGGGGGAAGTTCGCTAATTTCCTCCCCTGTCCAGGGGGAGGCACTAAATGCTTCCTGCATTTCCATCCCAACCCCCGCTTTTTCCCGGCAGCCCGCGCTAGGAGTCACTCGTGGAAGACAACAGGAAGTCTCTTAGGAGATCCCAGGCGCTGCAGACAGAGGTCGGAACCTCCCCACTCTCAGAATTCCTGAACGCGGCCGAGTGGATTGGGGACGTTTGTGGCCGCCCTCCACGCAGCTGCCTGGTGTCACAGCTGTTCCCTTGCAGGGGGAAGTCCGCTAATTACCTCCCCTGTCCAGGGGGAGGCATTACATGCTACCTGCATTTCCAGCACAACCCCCGCTTTCCCTGGCAGCACGCATTAGGAGTCACTCGGGGAAGAAACGTAGAGGGCTCCTAGGAGATCCCAGGCGCTGCAGACATAGGACGGAACCTCCCCAACTCAGAATTACGGAACAATTACGAGTGGTTTGGGGAGGTTTGGGGCCAACCTCCACGCAGCTTCCTGGTATAACAGCTGTTCCCTTGCAGGGGGAAGTTCGCTAATTTCCTCCCCTGTCCAGGGGGAGGCACTAAAGCCTTCCTGCATTTCCAGACCAACTCCTGCCTTTCCCCCGCAGACCGCAATACGAGTCACTCGGGGAATACACGCGGAGGGCTCCAAGTAGATCCCAGGAGCTGCAGACCGAGGTCGGAAACTCCCACTCTCAGAATTCCGGAACGCAGCCGAGTGGATTGGGGACGTTTGTGGCCGCTCTCCACGCAGCTGCCTGGTGTCACAGCTGTTCCCCTGCAGGGGGAAGTCCGCTAATTGCCTCTCCTGTCCAGGGGGAGGCATTACATGCTACCTGCATTTCCAGCCCAACCCCCGCTTTCCCTGGCAGCACGCTTTAGGAGTCACTCGGGGAAGAAACGTGGAGGGCTCCTAGGAAATCCCAGGCGCTGCAGACATAGGACGGAACCTCCCCAACTCTGAATTACGGAACAATTACGAGTGGTTTGTGGAGGTTTGGGGCCAACATCCACGCAGCTTCCTGGTATAACAGCTGTTCCCTGGTAGGGGGAAGTTCGCTAATTTTCTCCCCTGACCAGGGGGAGGCACTTAAGCCTTCCTGCATTTCCAGACGAACCCCTGCCTTTCCCCGGCAGCCCGAACTAGGAGACACTCGGGGAAGACAAGAGGATGGCGCCTAATAGATCCCAGGTGCTGCAAACTGAGGACGGAACCTCCCCACACTCAGAATTCCGGAGCTCGTCAGAGTGGGTGGGGGAGGTTTAGGGCCGCCCTCCACGAAGCTAACTGGTTTCAAAGCTGTTCCCTTGCAGGGGGAATTCCGCTAATTACCTCCCCTGTCCAGGTGGAGGCACTAAATGCTTCCTGCATTTCCTGCACATCCCCCAATTTCCCTGGCAGCCCGCACTAGGAGACACTAGGGGAAGGCCCAAGGATGGCTACTAGGAGATCCCAGTCGCTGCAGACAGAGGACGGAACCTCCCCACACTCAGAATTCCGGAACGTGGCCGAGTGATTGGGAGAGGTTTGGGGCCGCACTTCACGCAACTGACAGGAGACACAAGTGTTCCCTGGCAGGGGGAAGTCCTCTAATTACCTCCCCTGTCCAGGGGGATGCACTAGATGCTACCTGAATTTCCAGCCCAACCCCCACATTTCCCCGGGAGCCCGCACTAGGAGACACTCAGGGAAGACACACGGAGGGCTCTTAGGAGATCCCAAGGGCTGCAGACAGAGGAAGGTACCTCCCCACAATCGGAATTATGGAATAAATAGGAGTGGTTTGGGAGGTTTTGGGGCGCCCTCCACGCAGCTGCCTGGTGTCACACCTGTTCCCTGGCAGTGGGAATTCCGCTAATTACTTCCCCTGTCCAGGGGGAGGCACTAAATGCTTCCTGCATTTCCAGCACAACCCCCGCCTTTCCCCGGCAGCCCCACTAGGAGACACTCTGGGAAGACACGCGGGGGGCTACTAAGAGATCCCAAGTGCTGCAGACAGTGGACGGAACATCCGCAAACTCAGAATTACGGAATAAGTAGGAGTGGTTTGGGGAGGTTTGAGGGCGCCCTCCACGCAGCTGCCTGTTGTCACAGCTGTTCCCTGGGAGGGGGAATTCCGCTAATTACCTCCCCTGTCCAGGGGAAGGCACTACATGCTACCTGTATTTCCAGCCCAACCCCCGACTTTCCCAGGAAGCCCGCACTAGGAGACACTCGGGTAAGACACGCGGTGGGCTCCTAATAGATCCCAGGTGCTGCAGACCGAGGTCGGAACCTCCCCACACTCAGAATTACGGAACAATTACCAGTGGTAGTGGGAAGTTTGGGGCCACCCTCCACGGAGCTGCCTGCTGTCAAAGCTGTTCCCTGGCAGGGGGAATTTCGCTAATTTCCTCCCCTGTCCAGGAGGGGGCACTAAATGCTTCCTGCATTTCCATCACAACCCCCGCTTTCCCTGGCAGCCCGCACTAGGAGTCACTAGTGGAAGACACCCGGATGGCTTCTAGGAGATCCCAGGCGCTGCAGACATAGGACGGAACCTCCCATCTCTCAGAATTCCGGAACGAGGCTGAGTAGGTGGGGGAGGTTTGGGGCCGCCCTCCACACATCTGCCTGTTGTCACAGCTGTTCCCTGTCAGGGAAGTACGCTAATTACCTCCCCTATCCAGGGGAAGGCATTACATGCTACCTGCATTTCCAGCCCAACCCCCGCTTTTCCCCGGCCGCCCGCAATAAGTGACACTCGGGGAAGACAAGCGGAGGGCTCCTAGGAGATCCCAGGCACTGCAGACCGAGGTCGGAACCTCCCAATTCTCAGAATTCCGGAACGAGGCCGAGTGGGTGGGGGAGGTTTCGGGCCGCCCTCCATGCAGCTGCTTTTTGTCACAGCTGTTCATTGTCAGGGGAATTCCGCTAATTACCTCCCCTGTCCAGAGTGAGGCACTAGATGCTACCTGCATTTCCAGCCCAACCCCCGCATTTCCCCGGCAGCCCGCACAAAGAGACACTCGGGGAAGACAATCGGAGGGCTCCTAGGAGATCCCAAGAGCTGCAGATATACGACGGAACCTCCCCACAATCAGAATTCCGGAACGCGGCCGAGTGGGTGGGGGAGATTTGGGGCCGCCCTCCACGACACAGTCTGCAGTCACAGGTGTTCCCTGGCAGGGGGAAGTTCGCTAATTACCTCCCCTGTCCAGGGGGAGGCACTAGATTCTACCTGCATTTCTAGCTCAACCCCCTCATTTCCCAGGCATTCCGCACAAGGAAACATTAAGGAAAGACACGCGGATGGCTCCTACGAGTTCCCAAATGCTGCAGACAGAGGAAGTAAACTCCCCACTATCGGAATTACGGAATAAATAGGAGTGGTTTGGGGAAGTTTTGGGGCGCCCTCCACGCAGCTGCCTGGTGTCACACCTGTTCCCTGGCAGGGGAAGTCCGGTAATTACCTCCCTTGTCCAGGGGGAGGAACTAAATGCTTCCTGCATTTCCAGCCAAACCCCCGAATTTCCCCGGCAGCACGCATTGGGAGTCACTCGGGGAAGACAGGCGGAGGGCTCCTAGGAGATCCCAGGCGCTGCAGACAGAGGACGGAACATCCCCACACTCAGAATTACGGAACAATTACGAGTGTTTGGGGGAGGTTTGTGGCCAACCTCCACGGAGCTGCCTGGTTTCACAGCTGTATCCTGGCAGGGGTAAGATCGCTAATTACCTCCTCTGTCCAGGGTGAGTCACTACATGTTTCCTGCATTTCCAGCACAACCCCCGCATTTCCCCGGCAGCCCGCACTATGAGACACTCGGGGAAGACACGCGGATGGCTCCTAGGAGTTCCCAAGGGCTGCAGACAGAGGAAGGTACCTCCCCACAATCGGAATTACGGAATAAATAGGAGTGGTTTGGGGAGGTTTTGGGGCGCCCTCCACGCAGCTGCCTGGTGTCACACCTGTTCCCTGACAGGGGGAAGTCCGCTAATTACCTCCTCTGTCCAGGGGGAGGCACTAAATGCTTCCTGCATTTCCAGCCCAACCCCCGCATTTCCCTGGCAGCACGCATTAGGAGTCACTAGGAGAAGACACGCGGAGGGCTCCTAGGAGATCCCAGGCGCTGCAGACAGAGGACGGAACCTCCCCACACTCAGAATTACGGAACAATTACGAGTGGTTGGGGGAGGTTTGGGGCCACCCTCCACGGAGCTGCCTGGTGTCACAGCTGTACCATGGCAGGGGGAAGTTCGCTAAATTCCTCCCCTGTCCTGGTGGAGGCACTAAATGCTTCCTGCATTTCCATCACAACCCCCGCCTTTCACCGTCAGCCCACAATAGGAGTCACTCGTGGAAGACACGTGGATGGCTCCTAGGAGAACCCAGGTGCTGCAGACATAGCACGGAACCACCCAAATCTCAGAATTCTGGAACGAGGCTGAGTGGGTTGGGGAGGTTTGGGGCCGCCCTCCAAGCAGCTGCCAGTTGTCCCAGCTGTTCCCTGTCAGGGGAAGTACGCTAATTACCTCCCCTGTCCAGAGTGAGGCACTAGATGCTACCTGCATTTCCAGCCCAACCCCCGCATTTCCCCGGCAGCCCGCACAAAGTGACACTCGGTGAAGACAATCGGAGGGCTCCAAGGAGATCCCAAGAGCTGCAGATATAGGACGGAACCTCCCCACAATCAGAATTACGGAATAAATAGGAGTGGTTTGGGGAGGTTTGGGGGCGCCCTCCTCGCAGCTGCCTGGTGTCACAGCTGTTCCCTGGAAGGGGTAAGTCCGCTAATTACCTCTTCTGTCCAGGGTGAGGCACTACATGTTTCCTGCATTTCCAGCACAACCCCCGCATTTCCCCGGCAGCCCGCACTATGAGACACTCGGGGAAGACACGCGGATGGCTCCTGGGAGTTCCCAGGCGCTGCAGACAGAGGACGGTTCCTCCCCACACTCAGAATTCCGGAATTCGGCCGAGTTGGTGGGGGAGGTTTGGGGCCGCCCTCCAAGCAGCTGCCTGGTGTCACAGCTGTTCCCTGGCTGGGGGAATTCCGCTTATTACTTCCCCTGTCGTGGGGGAGGCGCTACATTCTACCTGCATTTCCAGCACAACCCCCGCATTTCCCCGTCAGCCCGCACTAGGAGACACTAGGAGAAGACACGCGGAGGGCTCCTAGGTGATCCCAGGCCCTGCAGACAGAGGACGGAACCTCCCCACACTCAGAATTCCGGAACGCGGCCAAGTGGGTGGGGGAGGTTTGGGGCCGCCCTCTAGGCAGCTTCCTGATATAACAGCTGTTCCCAGGCAGGGGGAAGTTCGCTAATTTCCTCCCCTGTCCAGGGGGAGGCACTAAAGCCTTCCTGCTTTTCCAGCCCAACCCCTGCCTTTCCCCGGCAGCCCGCACTAGGAGACACTCGGGGATGACACGAGGAGGGTTCCTAATAGATCCCTGGTGCTGCAGACATGCGACTGAACCTCCCCACACTCAGAATTCCGGAGCTCGTCAGAGTGGGTGGGGCATGTTTAGGGCCACCCTCCACGCAGCTGCCTGATTTCAAAGCTGATCCCTGGCAGGGGGAAGTTCGCTAATTTCCTCCCCTGTCCAGGGGGAGGCACTAAATGCTTCCTGCATTTCGTGCCCATCAAACATTTTCCCTGGAAGCCCGCACTAGGAGGCACTAGGGGAAGGCCCGCGGATGGCTCCTAGGAGATCCCAGGCGTTGCAGACATAGGACGGAACCTCCCCACACTCAGAATTCCGGAACGCGGCCGAGTGTGTGGGGGAGGTTTGGGGCCGCCCTCCAAGCAACTGCCTGGGGTCACAGGTGTTCCCTGGCAGGGGGAAGTCCGCTAATTACCTCCCCTGTCCAGGGGGATGCACTAAATGCTACCTGCATTTCCAGCACAACCTCCGCATTTCCCCGGAGCCCGCAATAGGAGACACTCTGGGAAGACACACGGAGTGCTCCTAGGAGATCCCAAGGGCTGCAGACAGCGGAAGGTACCTCCCCACAATCGGAATTACGGAATAAATAGGAGTGGTTTGGGGAGGTTTTGGGGCGCCCTCCACGCAGCTGCCTGGTGTCACACCTGTTCCCTGACAGGGGGAAGTCCGCTAATTACCTCCCCTGTCCAGGGGGAGGCACTAAATGCTTCCTGCATTTCCAGCCCAACCCCCGCATTTCCCTGGCAGCACGCATTAGGAGTCACTAGGAGAAGACACGCGGAGGGCTCCTAGGAGATCCCAGGCGCTGCAGACAGAGGACGGAACATCCCCACACTCAGAATTACGGAAAAATTACGAGTGGTTGGGGGAGGTTTGGGGCCATCCTCCACGGAGCTGCCTGGTGTCACAGCTGTACCATGGCAGGGGGAAGTTCGCTAAATTCCTCCCCTGTCCTGGTGGAGGCACTAAATGCTTCCTGCATTTCCATCACAACCCCCGCCTTTCCCCGGCAGCCCACAATAGGAGTCACTCGTGGAAGACACGTGGATGGCTCCTAGGAGAACCCAGGTGCTGCAGACATAGGACGGAACCACCCAAATCTCAGAATTCTGGAACGAGGCTGAGTGGGTTGGGGAGTTTTGGGGCCGCCCTCCAAGCAGCTGCCTGTTGTCCCAGCTGTTCCCTGTCAGGGGAAGTACGTTAAATACCTCCCCTGTCCAGGCAAAGGCGCTACATTCTACCTGCATTTCCAGCCCAACCCCCGACATACCCAGGCTGCCCGCACTAGGAGACACTCTGGGAAGACACGCGGAGGGCTCCTAGGAGATACCAGGCGCAGCAGAGTACGGAACCTCCCCAATCTCAGAATTCCCGAACGAGGCTGAGTGGGTGGGTGAGGTTTGGGGCCGCACACCACGCAGCTGCCTTGAGTCACAGGTGTTCCCTGGCAGGGGGAAGTCCGCTAATTACCTCCCCTGTCCAGGGTTAGGCACTAAATACTTCCTGCATTTCCAGCCGACCCCCGCATTTCCCCAGCAGCCCGCAATAGGAGACACTCAGGGAAGACAGACGGAGGGCTCCTAGGAGATCCCAGGCGCTGCAGACAGAGGACGGAAAATCCCCACACTCAGAATTCCAGAACGAGGCCGAGTGGGTGGGTGAGGTTTGGGGCCGCCCTCCAAGCAGCTGCCTGTTGTCCCAGCTGTTCCTTGTCAGGGGAAGTACGCTAATTACCTCCCCAGTCCAGAGTGAGACACTAGATGCTACCTGCATTTCCAGCCCAACCCCCGCCTTTCCCCGGCAGCCCGCACAAAGAGACACTCGGGGAAGACAATCGGAGGGCTCCTAGGAGATCCCAAGAGCTGCAGATATAGGACGGAACCTCCCCACAATCAGAATTCCGGAACGCGGCCGAGAGGGTAAGGGAGATTTGGGGCCACCCTCCACGTCACAGCCTGCAGTCACAGGTGTTCCCTGGCAGGGGGAAGTTCGCTAATTACCTCCCCTGTCCAGGGGGAGGCACTAGATTCTACCTGCATTTCTAGCTCAACCCCCTCATTTCCCAGGCATTCCGCACTAGGAGACATTCAGGGAAGTCACGCGGATGGCTCCTAGGAGTTCCCAAATGCTGCAGACAGAGGAAGTAACCTCTCCACTATCGGAATTACGGAATAAATAGGAGTGGTTTGCGGAAGTTTTGGGGCGCCCTCCACGCAGCTGCCTGGTGTCACACCTGTTCCCTGGCAGGGGAAGTCCACTAATTACCTCCCTTGTCCAGGGGGAGGAACTAAATTCTTCCTGCATTTCCTGCCAAACCCCCGAATTTCCCCGGCAGCACGCATTGGGAGTCACTCGGGGAAGACACGCGGTGGGCTACTAGGAGATCCCAAGTGCTGCAGACAGAGGAAGGAACCTCCCCACAATCAGAATTACGGAATAAATAGGAGTGGTTTGGGGAGGTTTGGGGGCGCCTTCCACGCAGGTGCCTGGTGTCACAGCTGTTCCCTGCAAGGGGTAAGTCCGCTAATTACCTCCTCTGTCGAGGGTGAGGCACTACATGTTTCCTGCATTTCCAGCACATCCCCGCATTTCCCCAGCAGCCCGCACAAGGAGACACTCGGGGAAGACACGCGGAGGGCTCCTAGGAGTTCCCAGGCGCTGCAGACAGAGGACGGATCCTCCCCAAACTCAGAATTACGGAACAATTACGAGTGGTTGGGGGAGGTTTGGGGCCACCCTCCACGGAGCTGCCTGGTGTCACAGCTGTACCATGGCAGGGGGCAGTTCGCTAAATTCCTCCCCTGTCCTGGTGGAGGCACTAAATGCTTCCTGCATTTCCATCACAAACCCCGCCTTTCCCCGGCATCCCGCAATAAGAGTCACTCGTGGAAGACACGTGGATGGCTCCTAGGAGAACCCAGGCGCTGCAGACATAGGACGGAACCTCCCAAATCTCAGAATTCTGGAAAGAGGCTGAGTGGGTGGGGGAGGTTTGGGGCCGCCGTCCAAGCAGCTGCCTGTTGTCACAGCTGTTCCCTGTCAGGGGAAGTACGCTAATTACCTCCCCTGTCCAGGCGAAGGCTCTAAATTCTACCTGCCTTTCCAGCCCAACCCCCGACATACCCAGGCTGCCCGCACTAGGAGACACTCTGGGAAGACAGGCGGAGGGCTCCTAGGAGATCCCAGGCGCAGCAGATTACGGAACCTCCCCACTCTCAGAATTCCCGAACGAGGCTGAGTGGGTGGGTGAGGTTTGGGGCCGCCCTCCACGCAGCTGCCTGGAGTCACAGGTGTTCCCTGGCAGGGGGAAGTCCGCTAATTACCTCCCCTGTCCAGGGTTAGGCACTAAATGCTTCCTGCATTTCCAGCCGAAACCCCGCATTTCCCCAGCAGCCCGCAATAGGAGACACTCAGGGAAGACACACGGAGGGCTCCTAGGAGATCCCAGGCGCTGCAGACAGAGGACGGAAAAACCCCACACTCAGAATTACGGAACAATTACGAGTGGTTTGGGGAATTTTGGGGCCAAACTCCACGCAGCTTCCTGGTGTCACAGCTGTTCCCTGGCAGGGGGAATTTCGCTAATTTCCTCCCCTGTCCAGGCGGAGGCACTAAAGCCTTCCTGCATTTCCAGCCCAACCCCTGACTTTCCCCAGCAGCACGAACTAGGGGACACTCGGGGAAGACACGAGGAAGGCTCCTAATAGATCCCAGTTGCTGTAGACCGAGGACGGAACCTCCCCACACTCAGAATTCCGGAGCTCGGCAGAGTGGGTGGGGGAGGTTTAGGGCCGCCCTCCACGAAGCTAACTGGTTTCAAAGCTGTTCCCTTGCAGAGGGAATTCCGCTAAATACTTCTCCTGTCCAGGGGGAGGCACTAAATGCTTCCTGCATTTCCTGCCCTTTACCCCGCTTTCCCAGGCAGCCCGCATTAGGAGACACTAGGGAAAGGCCCTCGGATGGCTCCGAGGAGATCCCAGGCGCTGCAGACAGAGGACGGAACCTCCCCACCCTCAGAATTCCAGAACGAGGCCGAGTGGGTGGGGGAGGTTTCGGGCCGCCCTCCACGCAGATGCTTATTTTCACAGCTGTTCCTTGTCAGGGGAAGTCCGCTAATTACCTCCCCTGTCCAGAGTGTGGTACTAGATGCTACTTGCATTTCCAGCCGAAACCTCGCCTTTCCCCGGGAGCCCGCATTAAGAGACACTCTGGGAAGACAATCGGAGGGCTCCTAGGAGATCCCAGGCGCTGCAGACATAGGACGTAACCTCCCCACACTAAGAATTCCGGAACGCGTCCGAGTGGGTGGGGGAGGTTTGGGGCCACCCTCCACGCTGCTGCCTGGAGTCACAGCTGTTCCCTATCAGGGGAAGTACGCTAATTACCTCCCCTGTCCAGGGGAAGGCGTTACACGCTACCTGCATTTCCAGCCCAAATCCCGCCTTTCCCCGGCCGCCCGCACAAGAGACACTCGGGGAAGACAGCGGAGGGCTCCTAGGAGATCCCAGACGCTGCAGACCGAGGACGGAACCTCCCCAAACTCAGAATTCCAGAACAAGGCCGAGTGGGTGGGGGAGGTTTCGGGCCGCCTTCCACACAGCTGCCTGGAATCACAGGTGTTCCCTGGCTGGGGGAATTCCGCTAATTACCGACACTGTCCAGGGGGAGGCACTAGATATTAGCTGCATTTCCAGCCAAACACCCGCATTTCCCCGGCAGCCCGCACTAGGAGACACTCAGGGAAGACACGCGGAGGGCTCCTAGGAGATCCCAAGTGCAGCAGACAGAGGAACGAACCTCCCCACAATCAGAATTACGGAACAATTACGAGTGGTTCGGTAAGGTTGGGGGCCACAAACCACGGAGCTGCCAGGTGTCACAGCTGTTCCCTGGCAGGGGGAATTCCGCTAATTACCTCCCCTGTCCAGAGTGAGGCACTAGATGCTACCTGCATTTCCAGCCCAACCCCCGCTTTTCCCCGGCAGCCCGCACAAAGTGACACTCGGTGAAGACAATCGGAGGGCTCCTAGGAGATCCCAAGAGCTGCAGATATAGGACGGAACCTCCCCACAATCAGAATTACGGAATAAATAGGAGTGGTTTGGGGAGGTTTGGGGGCGCCCTCCACGCAGCTGCCTGGTGTCACAGCTGTTCCCTGGAAGGGGTAAGTCCGCTAATTACCTCCTCTGTCCAGGGTGAGGCACTACATGTTTCCTGCATTTCCAGCACAACCCCCGCATTTCCCCAGCAGCCCGCACTAGGAGACAGTCGGGGAAGACACGCGGATGGCTCCTAGAAATTCCCAGGCGCTGCAGACAGAGGACGGATCCTCCCCACACTCAGAATTACGGAATAAGTAGGAGTGGTTTTGGGAGGTTTGGGGGCGCCCTCCACGCATCTGCCTGGTGTCACAGTTGTTCCCTGGCAGGGGGAAGTCCGCTAATTACCTCCCCTGTCCAGGGGAAGGCACTACATGCTACCTGCATTTCCAGCACAACCCCCGAATTTTCCAGGCATCCCGCAGTAGGAGACACTCGGGGATGTCACGCGGAAGGCTCCTTGTAGATCCCAGGCGCTGCAGACAGAGGACGGAACCTCCCCACACTCAGAATTCCGGAATTCGGCCGAGTGGGTGGGGGAGGTTTGGGGCCGCCCTCCACGCAGCTGCCTGGTGTCACAGCTGTTCCCTGGCAGGGGGAATTCCGCTTATTACCTCCACTGTCGTGGGGGAGGCACTACATTCTACCTGCATTTCCAGCACAACCCCCGCATTTCCCTGGCAGCCCGCACTAGGAGACACTCGGGGATGACACGAGGAGGGTTCCTTATAGATCCCTGGTGCTGCAGACATACGACTGAACCTCCCCACACTCAGAATTCCGGAGCTCGTCAGAGTGGGTGGGGCATGTTTAGGGCCACCCTCCACGCAGCTGCCTGATTTCAAAGCTGTTCCCTGGCAGGGGGAAGTTCGCTAATTTCCTCCCCTGTCCATGGGGTGGCACTAAATGCTTCCTGCATTTCGTGCCCATCAACCATTTTCCCTGGCAGCCCGCACTAGGAGGCACTAGGGGAAGGCCCGCGGATGGCTCCTAGGAGATCCCAGGCGTTGCAGACATAGGACGGAACCTCCCCACACTCAGAATTCCGGAACGCCGCCGAGTGTGTGGGGGAGGTTTGGGGCCGCCCTCCAAGCAAGTGCCTGGGGTCACAGGTGTTCCCTGGCAGGGGGAAGTCCGCTAATTACCTCCCCTGTCCAGGGGGATGCACTAAATGCTACCTGCATTTCCAGCCCAACCTCCGCATTTCCCAGGTGCCCGCAATAGGAGACACTCAGGGAAGACACACGGAGGGCTCCTAGGAGATCCCAAGGGCTGCAGACAGAGGAAGGTATCTCCCCACAATCGGAATTACGGAATAAATAGAAGTGGTTTGGGGAGGTTTTGGGGCGCCCTCCACGCAGCTGCCTGGTGTCACACCTGTTCCTTGACAGGGGTAAGTCCGCTAATTACCTCCCCTGTCCAGGGGGAGGCACTAAATGCTTCCTGCATTTCCAGCCCAACCCCCGCATTTCCCTGGCAGCACGCATTAGGAGTCACTCGGGGAAGACACGCGGAGGGCTCCTAGGAGATCCCAGGCGCTGCAGACAGAGGACGGAACCTCCCCACACTCAGAATTACGGAACAATTTCGAGTGGTTGGGGGAGGTTTGGGGCCACCCTCCACGGAGCTGCCTGGTGTCACAGCTGTACCATGGCAGGGGGAAGTTCGCTAAATTCCTCCCCTGTCCTGGTGGAGGCACTAAATGCTTCCTGCATTTCCATCACAACCCCCGCCTTTCCCCGGCAGCCCGCAATAGGAGTCACTCGTGGAAGACACGTGGATGGCTCCTAGGAGAACCCAGGTGCTGCAGTCATAGGACGGAACCACCCAAATCTCAGAATTCTGGAACGAGGCTGAGTGGGTGGGGGAGGTTTGGGGCCGCCCTCCAAGCAGCAGCCTGTTGTCCCAGCTGTTCCCTGTCAGGGGAAGTACGCTAATTACCTCCCCTGTCCAGGCAAAGGCGCTACATTCTACCTGCATTTCCAGCCCAACCCCCGACATACCCAGGCTGCCCGCACTAGGAGACACTCTGGGAAGACACGCGGAGGGCTCCTAGGAGATCCCAGGCGCAGCAGAGTACGGAACCTCCCCAATCTCAGAATTCCCGAACGAGGCTGAGTGGGTGGGTGAGGTTTGGGGCCGCACTCCACGCAGCTGCCTGGAGTCACAGGTGTTCCCTGGCAGGGGGAAGTCCGCTAATTACCTCCCCTGTCCAGGGTTAGGCACTAAATGCTTCCTGCATTTCCAGCCGAACCCCCGCATTTCCCCAGCAGCCCGCAATAGGAGACACTCAGGGAAGACAGACGGAGGGCTCCTAGGAGATCCCAGGCGCTGCAGACAAAGGACGGAAAAACCCCACACTCAGAATTCCAGAACGAGGCCGAGAGGGTGGGGGAGGTTTCGGGCCGCCCTCCACGCAGATGCTTATTTTCTCAGCTGTTCCTTGTCAGGGGAAGTCCGCTAATTACCTCCCCTGTCCAGAGTGTGGTACTAGATTCTACTTGCATTTCGAGCCGAAACCTCGCCTTTCCCCGTCAGCCCACATTAAGATACACTCTGGGAAGACAATCGGAGGGCTCCTAGGAGATCCCAGGAGCTGCAGACATAGGACGGAACCTCCCCACACTCAGAATTCCGGAACGCGTCCGAGTGGGTGGGGGAGGTTTGGGGCCGCCATCCACGCTGCTGCCTGGAGTCACAGCTGTTCCCTGGCAGGGGAAGTCCGCTAATTTCCTCCCCTGTCCAGGGAGAGGCACTACATGCTACCTGCATTTCCAGCCCAACCCCCGCATTTCCTCGGCAGCATGCACTAGGAGACACTCGGGGAAGACACGCGGAGGGCTCCTAGGAGATCCCAGGCGCTGCAGACAGAGGACGGAACCTCCCCACACTCAGAATTACGGAACAATTTCGAGTGGTTCGGGGAGGTTTGGGGCCACACCCCACGTAGCTGCCTGGTGTCACAGCTGTTCCTTGGCAGGGGGAATTTGTCTAATTTCCTCCCCTGTCCTGGGGGAGGCACTAAATGCTTCCTGAATTTCCATCACACCACCGGCCTTTAACCGGCAGCCCGCAAAAGAGACACTCTGGGAAGACACGCGGAGGGCTCCTAGGAGATCCCAGGCACTGCAGATAGAGGACGGAACCTCCCCACACTCAGAATTCCGGAACGCGGCCGAGTGGCTGGGGGAGTTTTGGTACCGCCCTCCACGCAGCTGCCGGGTGTCACAGGTGTTCCCTGGCAGGGGGAAGTCCGCTAATTACCTCCCCTGTGCAGGGGGAGGCACTAGATTCTACCTGCATTTCAAAACCAACCCCCGCATTTCCCCGGCATCCCGCACTTGGAGACACTCAGGGAAGACACGCGGAGGGCTCCTAGGAGATCCCAAGTGCTGCAGACAGAAGAAGGAACCTCCCCACTATCGGAATTACGAAATAAATAGGAGTGGTTTGGGGAGGTTTTGGGGCGCCCTCCACGCAGCTTCCTGGTGTCACACCTCTTCCCTGGCAGGGGGAATTCCGCTAATTACCTCCCTGTACAGGGGGAAGCACTAAATGCTTCCTGCATTTCCAGCCAAACCCCCACCTTTCCCCGGCAGCACGCATTAGGAGTCACTCGGGGAAGACACGCGGAGGGCTCCTAGGTGATCCCGGGCGCTGCAGACAGAGGACGGAACCTCCCCACACTCAGAATTACGGAACGATTACGAGTGGTTGGGGGAGGTTTGGGGCCACCATCCACGGAGCTGCCTGGTTTCACAGCTGTTCCCTGTCAGGGGAAGAACGCTAATTACCTCCCCTGTCCAGGGGAAGGAGTTACACGCTACCTGCATTTCCAGCCCAAACCCCGCCTTTCCCCGGCCGCCCGCACTAAGAGACACTCGGGGAAGACAGCGGAGTGCTCCTAGGAGATCCCAGACGCTGCAGACCGAGGACGGAACCTCCCCAAACTCAGAATTCCAGAACAAGGCCGAGTGGGTGGGGAAGGTTTCGGGCCGCCTTCCACACAGCTGCCTGGAATCACAGGTGTTCCCTGGCTGGGGGAAGTCCGCTAATTACCGCCCCTGTCCAGGGGGAGGCACTAGATATTAGCTGCATTTCCAGCCAAACACCCGCATTTCCCCGGCAGCCCGCACTAGGAGACACTCAGGGAAGACACGCGGAGGGCTCCTAGGAGATCCCAAGTGCAGCAGAGAGAGGAAGGAACCTCCCCACAATCAGAATTACGGAAAAATTACGAGTAGTTCGGTAAGGTTCGGGGCCACACACCACGGAGCTGCCAGGTGTCACAGCTGTTCCCTGGCAGGGGGAAGTCCGCTAAATACCTCCCCTGTCCAGAGTGAGGCACTAGATGCTACCTGCATTTCCAGCCCAACCCCCGCTTTTCCCCGGCAGCCCGCACAATGTGACACTCGGTGAAGACAATCGGAGGGCTCCTAGGAGATCCCAAGAGCTGCAGATATAGGACGGAACCTCCCCACAATCAGAATTACGGAATAAATAGGAGTGGTTTGGGGAGGTTTGGGGGCGCCCTCCACACAGCTGCCTGGTGTCACAGCTGTTCCCTGGAAGGGGTAAGTCCGCTAATTACCTCCTCTGTCCAGGGTGAGGCACTACATGTTTCTTGCATTTCCAGCACAACGCCCGCATTTCCCCGGCAGCCCGCACTAGGAAACACTCGGGGAAGTCACGCGGATGGCTCCTAGGAGTTCCCAGGCGCTGCAGACAGAGGACAGATCCTCCCCACACTCAGAATTATGGAATAAGTAGGAGTGGTTTGGGGAGGTTTGGGGGCGCCCTCCACGCATCTGCCTGGTGTCACAGCTGTTCCCTGGCAGGGGGAAGTCCGCTAATTACCTCCCCTGTCCAGGGGTAGGCACTACATGCTACCTGCATTTCCAGCACAACCCTCGAATTTTCCAGGCAGCCCGCAGTAGGAGACACTCGGGGATGTCACGCGGAAGGCTCCTTGTAGATCCCAGGCGCTGCAGACAGAGGACGGAACCTCCCCACACTCAGAATTCCGGAATTCGGCCGAGTGGGTGGGGGAGGTTTGGGGCCGCCCTCCACGCAGCTGCCTGGTGTCACAGCTGTTCCCTGGCAGGGGGAATTCCGCTTATTACCTCCCCTGTCGTGGGGGATGCACTACATTCTACCTGCATTTCCAGCACAACCCCCGCATTTCCCCGTCAGTCCGCACTAGGAGACACTAGGGGAAGACACGCGGAGGGCTCCTAGGTGATCCCAGGCCCTGCAGACAGAGGACGGAACCTCCCCAGACTCAGAATTCCGGAACGCGGCCAAGTGGGTGGGGGATGTTTAGGGCCGCCCTCTAGGCAGCTTCCTGGTATAACAGCTGTTCCCTGGCAGGGGGAAGTTCGCTAATATCCTCCCCTGTCCAGGGGGAGGCACTAAAGCCTTCCTGCTTTTCCAGCCCAACCCCTGCCTTTCCCCGGCAGCCCGCACTAGGAGACACTCGGGGATGACACGAGGAGGGTTCCTAATAGATCCCTGGTGCTGCAGACATACGACTGAACCTCCCCACACTCAGAATTCCGGAGCTCGTCAGAGTAGGTGGGGCATGTTTAGGGCCACCCTCCACGCAGCTGCCTGGTTTCAAAGCTGTTCCCTAGCAGGGGGAAGTTCGCTAATTTCCTCCCCTGTCCAGGGGGAGGCACTAAATCCTTCCTGCATTTCGTGTCCATCAACCGTTTTCCCTGGCAGCCCGCACTAGGAGGCACTAGGGGAAGGCCCGCGGATGGCTCCTAGGAGATCCCAGGCGTTGCAGACATAGGACGGAACCTCCCCACACTCAGAATTCCGGAACGCGGCCGAGTGTGTGGGGGAGGTTTGGGGCCGCCCTCCAAGCAACTGCCTGGGGTCACAGGTGTTCCCTGGCAGGGGGAAGTCCGCTAATTACCTCCCCTGTCCAGGGGGATGCACTAAATGCTACCTGCATTTCCAGCCCAACCTCCGCATTTCCCCGGAGCCCGCAATAGGAGACACTCAGGGAAGACACACGGAGGGCTCCTAGGAGATCCCAAGGGCTGCAGACAGAGGAAGGTACCTCCCCACAATCGGAATTATGGAATAAATAGGAGTGGTTTGGGGAGATTTTGGGGCGCCCTCCACGCAGCTACCTGGTGTCA
Organism: Camelus ferus; assembly: GCF_009834535.1. NCBI lineage: Eukaryota > Metazoa > Chordata > Mammalia > Artiodactyla > Camelidae > Camelus > Camelus ferus. The sequence goes on from NC_045703.1 coordinate 953,171, forward strand.
CACCTGTTCCCTGACAGGGGTAAGTCCGCTAATTACCTCCCCTGTCCAGGGGGAGGCACTAAATGCTTCCTGCATTTCCAGCCCAACCCCCGCATTTCCCTGGCAGCACGCATTAGGAGTCACTCGGGGAAGACACGCGGAGGGCTCCTAGGAGATCCCAGGCACTGCAGACAGAGGACGGAACCTCCCCACACTCAGAATTACGGAACAATTACGAGTGGTTGGGGGAGGTTTGGGGCCACCCTCCACGGAGCTGCCTGGTGTCACAGCTGTACCATGGCAGGGGGAAGTTCGCTAAATTCCTCCCCTGTCCTGGTGGAGGCACTAAATGCTTCCTGCATTTCCATCACAACCCCCGCCTTTCCCCGGCAGACCGCAATAGGAGTCACTCGTGGAAGACACGTGGATGGCTCCTAGGAGAACCCAGGTGCTGCAGACATAGGACGGAACCACCCAAATCTCACAATTCTGGAACGAGGCTGAGTGGGTGGGGGAGGTTTGGGGCCGCCCTTCAAGCAGCTGCCTGTTGTCCCAGCTTTTCCCTGTCAGGGGAAGTACGCTAATTACCTCCCCTGTCCAGGCGAAGGCTCTAAATTCTACCTGCATTTCCAGCCCAACCCTCGACATACCCAGGATGCCCGCACTAGGAGACACTCTGGGAAGACATGTGGAGGGCTCCTAGGAGATCCCAGGCGCAGCAGAGTACGGAACCTCCCCATACTCAGAATTCCGGAGCTCGGCAGAGTGGGTGGGGGAGGTTTAGGGCCGCCCTCCACGAAGCTAACTGGTTTCAAAACTGTTCCCTTGCAGGGGGAATTCCGCTAATTACTTCCCCTGTCCAGGAGGAGGCACTAAATGCTTCCTGCATTTCCTGCCCTTTACCCCTCTTTCCCTGGCAGCCCGCACTAGGAGACACTAGGGGAAGGCCCTCGGATGGCTCCTAGGAGATCCCAGGCGCTGCAGACAGAGGACGGAACCTCCCCACTCTAAGAATTCCAGAACGAGGCCGAGTGGGTGGGGGAGGTTTCGGGCCGCCCTCCACGCAGATGCTTATTTTCACAGCTGTTCCTTGTCAGGGGATGTCCGCTAATTACCTCCCCTGTCCAGAGTGAGGTACTAGATGCTAATTGCATTTCCAGGCGAAACCTCGCCTTTCCCCGGGAGCCCGCATTAAGAGACACTCGGGGAAGACAATCGGAGGGCTCCTAGGAGATCCCAGGAGCTGCAGACATAGGACGGAACCTCCCCACACTCTGAATTCCGGAAAGCGGCCGAGTGGGTGGGGGAGGTTTGGGGCCGCCCTCCACGCTGCTGCCTGGAGTCACAGCTGTTCCCTGGCAGGGGAAGTCCGCTAATTTCCTCCCCTGTCCAGGGAGAGGCACTACATGCTACCTGCATTTCCAGCCCAACCCCCGCATTTCCTCGGCAGCATGCACTAGGAGACACTCGGGGAAGACACGCGGAGGGCTCCTAGGAGATCCCAGGCACTGCAGACAGAGCACGGAACCTCCCCACACTCAGAATTACGGAACAATTTCGAGTGGTTCGGGGAGGTTTGGGGCCACACCCCACGGAGCTGCCTGGTGTCACAGCTGTTCCTTGGCAGGGTGAATTTGTCTAAATTCCTCACCTGTCCTGGGGGAGGCACTAAATGCTTCCTGCATTTCCATCCCACCACCGGCATTTAACCGGCAGCCCGCAAAAGGGGACACTCTGGGAAGACACGCGGAGGGCTCCTAGGAGATCCCAGGCACTGCAGATAGAGGACGGAACCTCCCCACACTCAGAATTCCGGAAAGCGGCCGAGTGGCTGGGGGAGTTTTGGTACCGCCCTCCACGCAGCTGCCGGGTGTCACAGGTGTTCCCTGGCAGGGGGAAGTCCGCTAATTACCTCCCCTGTGCAGGGGGAGGCACTAGATTCTACCTGCATTTCAAAACCAACCCCCGCATTTCCCCGGCATCCCGCACTTGGAGACACTCAGGGAAGAAACGCGGAGGGCTCCTAGGAGATCCCAAGTGCTGCAGACAGAAGAAGGAACCTCCCCACTATCGGAATTACGGAATAAATAGGAGTGGTTTGGGGAGGTTTGGGGGCGCACTCCACGGAGCTGCCTGGTGTCACAGCTGTTCCCTGGCAGGGGGAATTTCGCTAATTTCCTCCCATGTCCAGGGGGAGGCACTAAATGCTTCCTGGATTTCCATTCCAACCCCCGCCTTTCCCCGGCATCCCGCACTAAGAATAACTCGTGGAAGAAACGCGGATGTCTCCTAGGAGATCCCAAGTGCTGCAGACAGAGGAAGGAACCTCCCCACAATCAGAATTACGGAACAAATACGAGTGGTTCGGGAAGGTTTGGGGCCACACACCTCGGAGCTGCCTGGTTTCACAGCTGTTCCCTGGCAGGGGGAATTCCGCTAATTACCTCCCCTGTCCAGGGGGAGGCATTACATGCTACCTGAATTTCCAGCCAACCCCCGCCTTTCCCCGGCAGCTCGCAATAGTTGACACTCGGGTAAGACACGCGGAGTGCTCCTAGGAGATCCCAAGTGCTGCAGACCGAGGAAGGAACCTCCCGATGATCAGAATTACGGAATAAATAGGAGTGGTTTGCGGAGGTTGTGGGGCGCCCTCCACGCAGCTGCCTGGTGTCACAGCTGTTCCCTGGCAGGGGGAATTCAGCTAATTACCTTCCCTGTCCAGGGGAAGGCACTACATTCTACCTGCATTTCCAGCCCAACCACCGAATTTCCCAGGCAGCCCAAAATAGGAGACACTCGGGGAATACAATCGAAGGGCTCCTAGGAGATCCCAGGCGCTGCAGAAAGAGGACGGAACCTCCCCACACTCAGAATTCCAGAACACGGCCGAGTGGGTTTGGGAGGTTAGGGGCCGCCCTCCACACAGCTGCCTGGAATCACAGGTGTTCCCTGGCTGGGGGAAGTCCGCTAATTACCTCCCCTGTCCAGGGGGAGGCACTAGATATTACCTGCATTTCCAGCCAAACACCCGCATTTCCCCGGCAGCCCGCAATAGAAGACACTCAGTGAAGACACACGGAGGGCTCCTAGGAGAATCCAAGTGCTGCAGACATAGGAAGGAACCTCCCCACAATCAGAATTACGGAATAAATAGGAGTGGTTTGGGGAGGTTTGGGGGCTCCCTCCACGCAGCTACCTGGTGTCACAACTGTTCCCTTGCAGGGGGAAGTCCGCTAATTACCTCCTCTTTCCAGGGTGAGGCCTTACATGTTTCCTGCATTTCCAGTCAAATCCCCGCCTTTCCCCGGCAGCCCGCAGTATGATTCACTCGAGAAAGACACGAGGAGGGCTACTAGGAGATCCCAGTTGCTGCAGACAGAAGACGGAACCTCCCCACACTCAGAATTACGGAACAATTACGAGTGGTTCGGGGAGGTTTGGGGCCACACTCCACGGAGCTGCCTGGTGTCACAGCTGTTCCCTGGCAGGGGGAAGTTCGCTAATTTCCTCCCATGTCCAGGGGGTGGCACTAAATGCTTCCTGCATTTCCAACCCAACCCCCGCCTTTCCCCGGCAGCCTGCACTAATAGTCACTCGTGGAAGACACGCGGAGGTCTCCTAGGAGATCCCATGTGCTGAAGACAGAGGAAGGAACCTCCACACAATCAGAATTACGGAATAAATAGGAGTGGTTTGGGGAGGTTTTGGGCGACCTCCACGCAGCTGCCTGGTGTCACAGCTGTTCCCTGGCAGGGGGAAGTCCTCTAATTACCTCCCCTGTCCAGGGGGAGGCACTAGATGCTACCTGCAATTCCATCCCACCACCGGCCTTTAACCGGCAGCCCCCTCAAGGAGACAATCTGGGAAGACACGCGGATGGCTTCTAGGAGTTCCCAGGCACTGCAGACAGAGGACGGAACCTCCCCACACTCAGAAATCCGGAACGCGGCCGAGTGGGTGGGGGAGATTTGGTACCGCCCTCCACGAAACTGCCTGGTGTCACAGCTGTTCCCTGGCAGGGGGAAGTTCCGCTAATTACCTCCCCTGTCCAGGGGGAGGCACTACATGCTACCTGCATTTCCAGACCAACCCCCGCATTTCCCCGGCATCCTGCAATAGCAGACACTCGGGGAAGACACGCGGAGGGCTCCTTGGAGATCCCAGGCGCTGCAGAGAGTGGACGGAACCTCCATACACTCAGAATTCCGTAACGCGGCCGAGTGGGTGGGGGAGTATTGGGGCCGCCCTCCACGCAGCTGCCTGGTGTCACAGCTGTTCCCTGGCAGGGGGAAGTCCGCTAAATACCTCCCCTGTCCAGGGGGAGGCACTACATGCTACCTGCATTTCCAGCCCTACCCCAGCATTTCCCGGGCAGACAGCAATAGCAGACACTTGGGAAAGACACGCGGAGTGCTCCTAGGAGATCCCAAGCGCTGCAGACAGAGGACGGAACCTCCCCACACTCAGAATTCCGGAACTCGGCCCGAGTGGGTTGGGGACGTTTGTGGCTGCCTTTCACGCAGCTGCCTGGTGTCACAGCTGTTCCCTGGCAGGGGAAGTCCGCTAATTACCTCCCCTCTCCAGGGGGAGGCACTACATGCTTCCTGCATTTCCAGTCAAATTCCCGCATTTCCCCAGCAGCCCGCACTATGAGTCCACTCGAGGAAGACACGAGGAGGGCTACTAGGAGATCCCAGTCGCTGCAGACAGAAGACGGAACTTCCCCACACTCAGAATTCCGGAACGCGGCCGAGTGGCTGGGGGAGGATTGGGACCGCGCTCCACGCAGCTGCCTGGTGTCACAGCTGTTCCTTGGCAGGTGAAAGTCTGCTAATTACCTCCCCTGTGCAGGGGGAGGCACTAGATTCTACCTGCATTTCAAAACCAACCCCCGCATTTCCCCGGCATCCCGCACTTGGAGACACTCAGGGAAGAAACGCGGAGGGCTCCTAGGAGATCCCAAGTGCTGCAGACAGAAGAAGGAACCTCCCCACTATCGGAATTACGGAATAAATAGGAGTGGTTTGGGGAGGTTTGGGGGCGCACTCCACGCAGCTGCCTGGTGTCACAGCTGTTCCCTGGCAGGGGGAATTCCGCTAATTACCTCCCCTGTCCAGGGGGAAGCACTAAATGCTTCCTGCATTTCCAGCCAAACCCCCACCTTTCCCCGGCAGCACGCATTAGGAGTCACTCGGGGAAGACACACGGAGGGCTCCTAGAAGATCCCAGGTGCTGCAGACAGAGGACGGAACCTCCCCACACTCAGAATTACGGAACGATTACGAGTGGTTGGGGGAGGTTTGGGGCCAACCTCCACCCATCTGCCTGTTGTCTCAGCTGTTCCCTGTCAGGGGAAGTACGCTAATAACCTCCCCTGTCCAGGGGAAGGCATTACACGCTACCTGCATTTCCAACCCAAACCCCGCCTTTCCCCGGCCGCCCGCACAAAGAGACACTCGGGGAAGACAGCGGAGGGCTCCTAGGAGATCCAGACGCTGCAGACCGAGGACGGAACCTCCCCACTCTCAGAATTCCAGAACAAGCCCGAGTGGGTGGGGGAGGTTTCAGGCCGAATTTCACGCAGGTTCCTGGAATCACAGGTGTTCCCTGGCTGGGGGAAGTCCGCTAATTACCGCCCCTGTCCAGGGGGAGGCACTAGATATTAGCTGCATTTCCAGCCAAACACCCGCATTTCCCCGGCAGCCCGCACTAGGAGACACTCAGGGAAGACACGCGGAGGGCTCCTAGGAGATCCCAAGTGCTGCATACAGAGGAAGGAACCTCCCCACAATCAGAATTATGGAACAATTACGAGTGGTTCGGTAAGGTTTGGGGCCACACACCACGGAGCTGCCTGGTGTCACAGCTGTTCCCTGGCAGGGGGAATTTCGCTAATTTCCTCCCATGTCCAGGGGGAGGCACTAAATGCTTCCTGGATTTCCATTCCAACCCCCGCCTTTCCCCGGCATCCCGCACTAAGAATAACTCGTGGAAGAAACGCGGATGTCTCCTAGGAGATCCCAAGTGCTGCAGACAGAGGAAGGAACCTCCCCACAATCAGAATTACGGAACAAATACGAGTGGTTCGGGAAGGTTTGGGGCCACACACCACGGAGCTGCCTGGTTTCACAGCTGTTCCCTGGCAGGGGGAATTCCGCTAATTACCTCCCCTGTCCAGGGGGAGGCATTACATGCTACCTGAATTTCCAGCCCAACCCCCGCCTTTCCCCGGCAGCTCGCAATAGTTGACACTCGGGTAAGACACGCGGAGTGCTCCTAGGAGATCCCAAGTGCTGCAGACCGAGGAAGGAACCTCCCGATGATCAGAATTACGGAATAAATAGGAGTGGTTTGCGGAGGTTGTGGGGCGCCCTCCACGCAGCTGCCTGGTGTCACAGCTGTTCCCTGGCAGGGGGAATTCAGCTAATTACCTTCCCTGTCCAGGGGAAGGCACTACATTCTACCTGCATTTCCAGCCCAACCACCGAATTTCCCAGGCAGCCCAAAATAGGAGACACTCGGGGAATACAATCGAAGGGCTCCTAGGAGATCCCAGGCGCTGCAGAAAGAGGACGGAACCTCCCCACACTCAGAATTCCAGAACACGGCCGAGTGGGTTTGGGAGGTTAGGGGCCGCCCTCCACACAGCTGCCTGGAATCACAGGTGTTCCCTGGCTGGGGGAAGTCCGCTAATTACCTCCCCTGTCCAGGGGGAGGCACTAGATATTACCTGCATTTCCAGCCAAACACCCGCATTTCCCCGGCAGCCCGCAATAGAAGACACTCAGTGAAGACACACGGAGGGCTCCTAGGAGATCCCAAGTGCTGCAGACATAGGAAGGAACCTCCCCACAATCAGAATTACGGAATAAATAGGAGTGGTTTGGGGAGGTTTGGGGGCTCCCTCCACGCAGCTACCTGGTGTCACAACTGTTCCCTTGCAGGGGGAAGTCCGCTAATTACCTCCTCTTTCCAGGGTGAGGCCTTACATGTTTCCTGCATTTCCAGTCAAATCCCCGCCTTTCCCCGGCAGCCCGCAGTATGAGTCACTCGAGAAAGACACGAGGAGGGCTACTAGGAGATCCCAGTTGCTGCAGACAGAAGACGGAACCTCCCCACACTCAGAATTACGGAACAATTACGAGTGGTTCGGGGAGGTTTGGGGCCACACTCCACGGAGCTGCCTGGTGTCACAGCTGTTCCCTGGCAGGGGGAAGTTCGCTAATTTCCTCCCATGTCCAGGGGGTGGCACTAAATGCTTCCTGCATTTCCAACCCAACCCCCGCCTTTCCCCGGCAGCCTGCACTAATAGTCACTCGTGGAAGACACGCGGAGGTCTCCTAGGAGAACCCATGTGCTGAAGACAGAGGAAGGAACCTCCACACAATCAGAATTACGGAATAAATAGGAGTGGTTTGGGGAGGTTTTGGGCGACCTCCACGCAGCTGCCTGGTGTCACAGCTGTTCCCTGGCAGGGGGAAGTCCTCTAATTACCTCCCCTGTCCAGGGGGAGGCACTAGATGCTACCTGCAATTCCATCCCACCACCGGCCTTTAACCGGCAGCCCCCTCAAGGAGACAATCTGGGAAGACACGCGGATGGCTCCTAGGAGATCCCAGGCACTGCAGACAGAGGACGGAACCTCCCCACACTCAGAAATCCGGAACGCGGCCGAGTGGGTGGGGGAGATTAGGTACCGCCCTCCACGAAACTGCCTGGTGTCACAGCTGTTCCCTGGCAGGGGGAAGTCCGCTAATTACCTCCCCTGTCCAGGGGGAGGCACTACATGCTACCTGCATTTCCAGACCAACCCCCGCATTTCCCCGGCATCCTGCAATAGCAGACACTCGGGGAAGACACGCGGAGGGCTCCTTGGAGATCCCAGGCGCTGCAGAGAGTGGACGGAACCTCCATACACTCAGAATTCCGTAACGCGGCCGAGTGGGTGGGGGAGTATTGGGGCCGCCCTCCACGCAGCTGCCTGGTGTCACAGCTGTTCCCTGGCAGGGGGAAGTCCGCTATTTCCCTCCCCTGTCCAGGGGGAGGCACTAGATGATACCTGCAATTCTAGCCCAACCCCCGCATTTAACCTGCAACCCGCAATAAGAGTCACTCGAGGAAGACACGCGGAGGGCTCCTAGGAGATCCCAGGTGCTGCAGACAGAGGACAGATCCTCCCCAAACTCAGAATGCCGAAAGTCGGCCGAGTGGGTTTGGGAGGTTTGAGGCCGCCCTCCACGCAGCTGCCTGGTGTCACAGTTGTTCCCTGGCAGGGGTAATTCCGCTAATTACATCAACAGTCGAGTGGGAGGCACTACATTCTACCTGCATTTCCAGCCCAAACCCCGCCTTTCCCCGGCAGCCCGCAGTAGCAGACACTCGGGGAAGAAACGCGGAGGGATCCTAGGAGAACCCAGGAGCTGCAGACAGAGGACGGAACCTCCCCACCCTCAGAATTCCGGAACGATGCTGAGTGGGTGGGGGAGGTTTGGAGCCGCCCTCCACGCAGGTGCCTTTTTCACAGCTGTTCCCTGGCAGGGGGAAGTCTGCTAATTACTTCCCCTATCCAGCGGGAGCCACTAAATGCTTCCTGCATTTCCAGGCCAACCCCAGACTTTCCCTGGCAGCACGCATTAGGAGTCACTCGGGGAAGACACGAGGAAGGCTCCTAGGAGATCCCAGGCGCTGCAGAAAGAGGACGGAACCTCCCCACACTCACATATCCGGAAAGCAGCCGAGTGGGTAGGGGTGGATTGGGGCCGCCCACCACGCAGCTGCCTGGTGTCACAGCTGTTCCTTGGCAGGTGAAAGTCTGCTAATTACCTCCCCTGTGCAGGGGGAGGCACTAGATTCTACCTGCATTTCAAAACCAACCCCCGCATTTCCCCGGCATCCCGCACTTGGAGACACTCAGGGAAGAAACGCGGAGGGCTCCTAGGAGATCCCAAGTGCTGCAGACAGAAGAAGGAACCTCCCCACTATCGGAATTACGGAATAAATAGGAGTGGTTTGGGGAGGTTTGGGGGCGCACTCCACGCAGCTGCCTGGTGTCACACCTGTTCCCTGGCAGGGGGAATTCCGCTAATTACCTCCCCTGTCCAGGGGGAAGCACTAAATGCTTCCTGCATTTCCAGCCAAACCCCCACCTTTCCCCGGCAGCACGCATTAGGAGTCACTCGGGGAAGACACACGGAGGGCTCCTAGAAGATCCCAGGTGCTGCAGACAGAGGACGGAACCTCCCCACACTCAGAATTACGGAACGATTACGAGTGGTTGGGGGAGGTTTGGGGCCAACCTCCACGCATCTGCCTGTTGTCTCAGCTGTTCCCTGTCAGGGGAAGTACGCTAATAACCTCCCCTGTCCAGGGGAAGGCATTACACGCTACCTGCATTTCCAACCCAAACCCCGCCTTTCCCCGGCCGCCCGCACAAGAGACACTCGGGGAAGACAGAGGAGGGCTCCTAGGAGATCCCAGACGCTGCACACCGAGGACGGAACCTCCCCACTCTCAGAATTCCAGAACAAGCCCGAGTGGGTGGGGGAGGTTTCAGGCCGAATTTCACGCAGGTTCCTGGAATCACAGGTGTTCCCTGGCTGGGGGAAGTCCGCTAATTACCGCCCCTGTCCAGGGGGAGGCACTAGATATTAGCTGCATTTCCAGCCAAACACCCGCATTTCCCCGGCAGCCCGCACTAGGAGACACTCAGGGAAGACACGCGGAGGGCTCCTAGGAGATCCCAAGTGCTGCATACAGAGGAAGGAACCTCCCCACAATCAGAATTATGGAACAATTACGAGTGGTTCGGTAAGGTTTGGGGCCACACACCACGGAGCTGCCTGGTGTCACAGCTGTTCCCTGGCAGGGGGAATTTCGCTAATTTCCTCCCATGTCCAGGGGGAGGCACTAAATGCTTCCTGGATTTCCATTCCAACCCCCGCCTTTCCCCGGCATCCCGCACTAAGAATAACTCGTGGAAGAAACGCGGATGTCTCCTAGGAGATCCCAAGTGCTGCAGACAGAGGAAGGAACCTCCCCACAATCAGAATTACGGAACAAATACGAGTGGTTCGGGAAGGTTTGGGGCCACACACCACGGAGCTGCCTGGTTTCACAGCTGTTCCCTGGCAGGGGGAATTCCGCTAATTACCTCCCCTGTCCAGGGGGAGGCATTACATGCTACCTGAATTTCCAGCCCAACCCCCGCCTTTCCCCAGCAGCTCGCAATAGTTGACACTCGGGTAAGACACGCGGAGTGCTCCTAGGAGATCCCAAGTGCTGCAGACCGAGGAAGGAACCTCCCGATGATCAGAATTACGGAATAAATAGGAGTGGTTTGCGGAGGTTGTGGGGCGCCCTCCACGCAGCTGCCTGGTGTCACAGCTGTTCCCTGGCAGGGGGAATTCAGCTAATTACCTTCCCTGTCCAGGGGAAGGCACTACATTCTACCTGCATTTCCAGCCCAACCACCGAATTTCCCAGGCAGCCCAAAATAGGAGACACTCGGGGAATACAATCGAAGGGCTCCTAGGAGATCCCAGGCGCTGCAGAAAGAGGACGGAACCTCCCCACACTCAGAATTCCAGAACGCGGCCGAGTGGGTTTGGGAGGTTAGGGGCCGCCCTCCACACAGCTGCCTGGAATCACAGGTGTTCCCTGGCTGGGGGAAGTCCGCTAATTACCTCCCCTGTCCAGGGGGAGGCACTAGATATTACCTGCATTTCCAGCCAAACACCCGCATTTCCCCGGCAGCCCGCAATAGAAGACACTCAGTGAAGACACACGGAGGGCTCCTAGGAGATCCCAAGTGCTGCAGACATAGGAAGGAACCTCCCCACAATCAGAATTACGGAATAAATAGGAGTGGTTTGGGGAGGTTTGGGGGCTCCCTCCACGCAGCTACCTGGTGTCACAACTGTTCCCTTGCAGGGGGAAGTCCGCTAATTACCTCCTCTTTCCAGGGTGAGGCCTTACATGTTTCCTGCATTTCCAGTCAAATCCCCGCCTTTCCCCGGCAGCCCGCAGTATGAGTCACTCGAGAAAGACACGAGGAGGGCTACTAGGAGATCCCAGTTGCTGCAGACAGAAGACGGAACCTCCCCACACTCAGAATTACGGAACAATTACGAGTGGTTCGGGGAGGTTTGGGGCCACACTCCACGGAGCTGCCTGGTGTCACAGCTGTTCCCTGGCAGGGGGAAGTTCGCTAATTTCCTCCCATGTCCAGGGGGAGGCACTAAATGCTTCCTGCATTTCCAACCCAACCCCCGCCTTTCCCCGGCAGCCTGCACTAATAGTCACTCGTGGAAGACACGCGGAGGTCTCCTAGGAGAACCCATGTGCTGAAGACAGAGGAAGGAACCTCCACACAATCAGAATTACGGAATAAATAGGAGTGGTTTGGGGAGGTTTTGGGGCGACCTCCACGCAGCTGCCTGGTGTCACAGCTGTTCCCTGGCAGGGGGAAGTCCTCTAATTACCTCCCCTGTCCAGGGGGAGGCACTAGATGCTACCTGCAATTCCATCCCACCACCGGCCTTTAACCGGCAGCCCCCTCAAGGAGACAATCTGGGAAGACACGCGGATGGCACCTAGGAGATCCCAGGCACTGCAGACAGAGGACGGAACCTCCCCACACTCAGAAATCCGGAACGCGGCCGAGTGGGTGGGGGAGATTTGGTACCGCCCTCCACGAAACTGCCTGGTGTCACAGCTGTTCCCTGGCAGGGGGAAGTCCGCTAATTACCTCCCCTGTCCAGGGGGAGGCACTACATGCTACCTGCATTTCCAGACCAACCCCCGCATTTCCCCGGCATCCTGCAATAGCAGACACTCGGGGAAGACACGCGGAGGGCTCCTTGGAGATCCCAGGCACTGCAGAGAGTGGACGGAACCTCCATACACTCAGAATTCCGTAACGCGGCCGAGTGGGTGGGGGAGTATTGGGGCCGCCCTCCACGCAGCTGCCTGGTGTCACAGCTGTTCCCTGGCAGGGGGAAGTCCGCTAAATACCTCCCCTGTCCAGGGGGAGGCACTACATGCTACCTGCATTTCCAGCCCTACCCCAGCATTTCCCCGGCAGACAGCAATAGCAGACACTTGGGAAAGACACGCGGAGTGCTCCTAGGAGATCCCAAGCGCTGCAGACAGAGGACGGAACCTCCCCACACTCAGAATTCCGGAACTCGGCCGAGTGGGTTGGGGACGTTTGTGGCTGCCTTTCACGCAGCTGCCTGGTGTCACAGCTGTTCCCTGGCAGGGGGAAGTCCGCTAATTACCTCCCCTCTCCAGGGGGAGGCACTACATGCTTCCTGCATTTCCAGTCAAATTCCCGCATTTCCCCGGCAGCCCGCACTATGAGTCACTCGAGGAAGACACGAGGAGGGCTACTAGGAGATCCCAGTCGCTGCAGACAGAAGACGGAACTTCCCCACACTCAGAATTCCGGAACGCGGCCGAGTGGCTGGGGGAGGATTGGGACCGCGCTCCACGCAGCTGCCTGGTGTCACAGCTGTTCCATGGCAGGGGGAAGTCCGCTATTTCCCTCCCCTGTCCAGGGGGAGGCACTAGATGATACCTGCAATTCTAGCCCAACCCCCGCATTTAACCTGCAACCCGCAATAAGAGTCACTCGAGGAAGACACGCGGAGGGCTCCTAGGAGATCCCAGGTGCTGCAGAGAGAGGACAGATCCTCCCCAAACTCAGAATGCCGAAAGTCGGCCGAGTGGGTTTGGGAGGTTTGAGGCCGCCCTCCACGCAGCTGCCTGGTGTCACAGTTGTTCCCTGGCAGGGGTAATTCCGCTAATTACATCAACAGTCCAGTGGGAGGCACTACATTCTACCTGCATTTCCAGCCCAACCACCGCCTTTCCCCGGCAGCCCGCAGTAGCAGACACTCGGGGAAGAAACGCGGAGGGATCCTAGGAGAACCCAGGAGCTGCAGACAGAGGACGGAACCTCCCCACCCTCAGAATTCCGGAACGAGGCCGAGTGGGTGGGGGAGGTTTGGAGCCGCCCTCCACGCAGGTGCCTTTTTCACAGCTGTTCCCTGGCAGGGGGAAGTCTGCTAATTACTTCCCCTATCCAGCGGGAGCCACTAAATGCTTCCTGCATTTCCAGGCCAACCCCAGACTTTCCCTGGCAGCACGCATTAGGAGTCACTCGGGGAAGACACGAGGAAGGCTCCTAGGAGATCCCAGGCGCTGCAGAAAGAGGACGGAACCTCCCCACACTCACATATCCGGAAAGCAGCCGAGTGGGTAGGGGTGGATTGGGGCCGCCCACCACGCAGCTGCCTGGTGTCACAGCTGTTCCTTGGCAGGTGAAAGTCTGCTAATTACCTCCCCTGTGCAGGGGGAGGCACTAGATTCTACCTGCATTTCAAAACCAACCCCCGCATTTCCCCGGCATCCCGCACTTGGAGACACTCAGGGAAGAAACGCGGAGGGCTCCTAGGAGATCCCAAGTGCTGCAGACAGAAGAAGGAACCTCCCCACTATCGGAATTACGGAATAAATAGGAGTGGTTTGGGGAGGTTTGGGGGCGCACTCCACGCAGCTGCCTGGTGTCACACCTGTTCCCTGGCAGGGGGAATTCCGCTAATTACCTCCCCTGTCCAGGGGGAAGCACTAAATGCTTCCTGCATTTCCAGCCAAACCCCCACCTTTCCCCGGCAGCACGCATTAGGAGTCACTCGGGGAAGACACACGGAGGGCTCCTAGAAGATCCCAGGTGCTGCAGACAGAGGACGGAACCTCCCCACACTCAGAATTACGGAACGATTACGAGTGGTTGGGGGAGGTTTGGGGCCAACCTCCACGCATCTGCCTGTTGTCTCAGCTGTTCCCTGTCAGGGGAAGTACGCTAATAACCTCCCCTGTCCAGGGGAAGGCATTACACGCTACCTGCATTTCCAACCCAAACTCCGCCTTTCCCCGGCCGCCCGCACAAAGAGACACTCGGGGAAGACAGCGGAGGGCTCCTAGGAGATCCCAGACGCTGCAGACCGAGGACGGAACCTCCCGACTCTCAGAATTCCAGAACAAGCCCGAGTGGGTGGGGGAGGTTTCAGGCCGAATTTCACGCAGGTTCCTGGAATCACAGGTGTTCCCTGGCTGGGGGAAGTCCGCTAATTACCGCCCCTGTCCAGGGGGAGGCACTAGATATTAGCTGCATTTCCAGCCAAACACCCGCATTTCCCCGGCAGCCCGCACTAGGAGACACTCAGGGAAGACACGCGGAGGGCTCCTAGGAGATCCCAAGTGCTGCATACAGAGGAAGGAACCTCCCCACAATCAGAATTATGGAACAATTACGAGTGGTTCGGTAAGGTTTGGGGCCACACACCACGGAGCTGCCTGGTGTCACAGCTGTTCCCTGGCAGGGGGAATTTCGCTAATTTCCTCCCATGTCCAGGGGGAGGCACTAAATGCTTCCTGGATTTCCATTCCAACCCCCGCCTTTCCCCGGCATCCCGCACTAAGAATAACTCGTGGAAGAAACGCGGATGTCTCCTAGGAGATCCCAAGTGCTGCAGACAGAGGAAGGAACCTCCCCACAATCAGAATTACGGAACAAATACGAGTGGTTCGGGAAGGTTTGGGGCCACACACCACGGAGCTGCCTGGTTTCACAGCTGTTCCCTGGCAGGGGGAATTCCGCTAATTACCTCCCCTGTCCAGGGGGAGGCATTACATGCTACCTGAATTTCCAGCCCAACCCCCGCCTTTCCCCGGCAGCTCGCAATAGTTGACACTCGGGTAAGACACGCGGAGTGCTCCTAGGAGATCCCAAGTGCTGCAGACCGAGGAAGGAACCTCCCGATGATCAGAATTACGGAATAAATAGGAGTGGTTTGCGGAGGTTGTGGGGCGCCCTCCACGCAGCTGCCTGGTGTCACAGCTGTTCCCTGGCAGGGGGAATTCAGCTAATTACCTTCCCTGTCCAGGGGAAGGCACTACATTCTACCTGCATTTCCAGCCCAACCACCGAATTTCCCAGGCAGCCCAAAATAGGAGACACTCGGGGAATACAATCGAAGGGCTCCTAGGAGATCCCAGGCGCTGCAGAAAGAGGACGGAACCTCCCCACACTCAGAATTCCAGAACGCGGCCGAGTGGGTTTGGGAGGTTAGGGGCCGCCCTCCACACAGCTGCCTGGAATCACAGGTGTTCCCTGGCTGGGGGAAGTCCGCTAATTACCTCCCCTGTCCAGGGGGAGGCACTAGATATTACCTGCATTTCCAGCCAAACACCCGCATTTCCCCGGCAGCCCGCAATAGAAGACACTCAGTGAAGACACACGGAGGGCTCCTAGGAGATCCCAAGTGCTGCAGACATAGGAAGGAACCTCCCCACAATCAGAATTACGGAATAAATAGGAGTGGTTTGGGGAGGTTTGGGGGCTCCCTCCACGCAGCTACCTGGTGTCACAACTGTTCCCTTGCAGGGGGAAGTCCGCTAATTACCTCCTCTTTCCAGGGTGAGGCCTTACATGTTTCCTGCATTTCCAGTCAAATCCCCCGCCTTTCCCCGGCAGCCCGCAGTATGAGTCACTCGAGAAAGACACGAGGAGGGCTACTAGGAGATCCCAGTTGCTGCAGACAGAAGACGGAACCTCCCCACACTCAGAATTACGGAACAATTACGAGTGGTTCGGGGAGGTTTGGGGCCACACTCCACGGAGCTGCCTGGTGTCACAGCTGTTCCCTGGCAGGGGGAAGTTCGCTAATTTCCTCCCATGTCCAGGGGGTGGCACTAAATGCTTCCTGCATTTCCAACCCAACCCCCGCCTTTCCCCGGCAGCCTGCACTAATAGTCACTCGTGGAAGACACGCGGAGGTCTCCTAGGAGAACCCATGTGCTGAAGACAGAGGAAGGAACCTCCACACAATCAGAATTACGGAATAAATAGGAGTGGTTTGGGGAGGTTTTGGGCGACCTCCACGCAGCTGCCTGGTGTCACAGCTGTTCCCTGGCAGGGGGAAGTCCTCTAATTACCTCCCCTGTCCAGGGGGAGGCACTAGATGCTACCTGCAATTCCATCCCACCACCGGCCTTTAACCGGCAGCCCCCTCAAGGAGACAATCTGGGAAGACACGTGGATGGCTCCTAGGAGATCCCAGGCACTGCAGACAGAGGACGGAACCTCCCCACACTCAGAAATCCGGAACGCGGCCGAGTGGGTGGGGGAGATTTGGTACCGCCCTCCACGAAACTGCCTGGTGTCACAGCTGTTCCCTGGCAGGGGGAAGTCCGCTAATTACCTCCCCTGTCCAGGGGGAGGCACTACATGCTACCTGCATTTCCAGACCAACCCCCGCATTTCCCCGGCATCCTGCAATAGCAGACACTCGGGGAAGACACACGGAGGGCTCCTTGGAGATCCCAGGCCCTGCAGAGAGTGGACGGAACCTCCATACACTCAGAATTCCGTAACGCGGCCGAGTGGGTGGGGGAGTATTGGGGCCGCCCTCCACGCAGCTGCCTGGTGTCACAGCTGTTCCCTGGCAGGGGGAAGTCCGCTAAATACCTCCCCTGTCCAGGAGGAGGCACTACATGCTACCTGCATTTCCAGCCCTACCCCAGCATTTCCCCGGCAGACAGCAAGAGCAGACACTTGGGAAAGTCACGCGGAGTGCTCCTAGGAGATCCCAAGCGCTGCAGAGAGAGGACGGAACCTCCCCACACTCAGAATTCCGGAACTCGGCCGAGTGGGTTGGGGACGTTTGTGGCTGCCTTTCACGCAGCTGCCTGGTGTCACAGCTGTTCCCTGGCAGGGGGAAGTCCGCTAATTACCTCCCCTCTACAGGGGGAGGCACTACATGCTTCCTGCATTTCCAGTCAAATTCCCGCATTTCCCCGGCAGCCCGCACTATGAGTCACTCGAGGAAGACACGAGGAAGGCTACTAGGAGATCCCAGTCGCTGCAGACAGAAGACGGAACTTCCCCACACTCAGAATTCCGGAACGCGGCCGAGTGGCTGGGGGAGGATTGGGACCGCGCTCCACGCAGCTGCCTGGTGTCACAGCTGTTCCATGGCAGGGGGAAGTCCGCTAATTCCCTCCCCTGTCCAGGGGGAGGCACTAGATGATACCTGCAATTCTAGCCCAACCCCCGCATTTAACCTGCAACCCGCAATAAGAGTCACTCGAGGAAGACACGCGGAGGGCTCCTAGGAGATCCCAGGTGCTGCAGACAGAGGACAGATCCTCCCCAAACTCAGAATGCCGAAAGTCGGCCGAGTGGGTTTGGGAGGTTTGAAGCCGCCCTCCACGCAGCTGCCTGGTGTCACAGTTGTTCCCTGGCAGGGGTAATTCCGCTAATTACATCAACAGTCCAGTGGGAGGCACTACAATCTACCTGCATTTCCAGCCCAACCCCCGCCTTTCCCCGGCAGCCCGCAGTAGCAGACACTCGGGGAAGAAACGCGGAGGGATCCTAGGAGAACCCAGGAGCTGCAGACAGAGGACGGAACCTCCCCACCCTCAGAATTCCGGAACGAGGCCGAGTGGGTGGGGGAGGTTTGGAGCCGCCCTCCACGCAGGTGCCTTTTTCACAGCTGTTCCCTGGCAGGGGGAAGTCTGCTAATTACTTCCCCTATCCAGCGGGAGCCACTAAATGCTTCCTGCATTTCCAGGCCAACCCCAGACTTTCCCTGGCAGCACGCATTAGGAGTCACTCGGGGAAGACACGAGGAAGGCTCCTAGGAGATCCCAGGCGCTGCAGAAAGAGGACGGAACCTCCCCACACTCACATATCCGGAAAGCAGCCGAGTGGGTGGGGGTGGATTGGGGCCGCCCACCACGCAGCTGCCTGGTGTCACAGCTGTTCCTTGGCAGGTGAAAGTCTGCTAATTACCTCCCCTGTGCAGGGGGAGGCACTAGATTCTACCTGCATTTCAAAACCAACCCCCGCATTTCCCCGGCATCCCGCACTTGGAGACACTCAGGGAAGAAACGCGGAGGGCTCCTAGGAGATCCCAAGTGCTGCAGACAGAAGAAGGAACCTCCCCACTATCGGAATTACGGAATAAATAGGAGTGGTTTGGGGAGGTTTGGGGGCGCACTCCACGCAGCTGCCTGGTGTCACACCTGTTCCCTGGCAGGGGGAATTCCGCTAATTACCTCCCCTGTCCAGGGGGAAGCACTAAATGCTTCCTGCATTTCCAGCCAAACCCCCACCTTTCCCCGGCAGCACGCATTAGGAGTCACTCGGGGAAGACACACGGAGGGCTCCTAGAAGATCCCAGGTGCTGCAGACAGAGGACGGAACCTCCCCACACTCAGAATTACGGAACGATTACGAGTGGTTGGGGGAGGTTTGGGGCCAACCTCCACGCATCTGCCTGTTGTCTCAGCTGTTCCCTGTCAGGGGAAGTACGCTAATAACCTCCCCTGTCCAGGGGAAGGCATTACACGCTACCTGCATTTCCAACCCAAACCCCGCCTTTCCCCGGCCGCCCGCACAAAGAGACACTCGGGGAAGACAGCGGAGGGCTCCTAGGAGATCCCAGACGCTGCAGACCGAGGACGGAACCTCCCCACTCTCAGAATTCCAGAACAAGCCCGAGTGGGTGGGGGAGGTTTCAGGCCGAATTTCACGCAGGTTCCTGGAATCACAGGTGTTCCCTGGCTGGGGGAAGTCCGCTAATTACCGCCCCTGTCCAGGGGGAGGCACTAGATATTAGCTGCATTTCCAGCCAAACACCCGCATTTCCCCGGCAGCCCGCACTAGGAGACACTCAGGGAAGACACGCGGAGGGCTCCTAGGAGATCCCAAGTGCTGCATACAGAGGAAGGAACCTCCCCACAATCAGAATTATGGAACAATTACGAGTGGTTCGGTAAGGTTTGGGGCCACACACCACGGAGCTGCCTGGTGTCACAGCTGTTCCCTGGCAGGGGGAATTTCGCTAATTTCCTCCCATGTCCAGGGGGAGGCACTAAATGCTTCCTGGATTTCCATTCCAACCCCCGCCTTTCCCCGGCATCCCGCACTAAGAATAACTCGTGGAAGAAACGCGGATGTCTCCTAGGAGATCCCAAGTGCTGCAGACAGAGGAAGGAACCTCCCCACAATCAGAATTACGGAACAAATACGAGTGGTTCGGGAAGGTTTGGGGCCACACACCACGGAGCTGCCTGGTTTCACAGCTGTTCCCTGGCAGGGGGAATTCCGCTAATTACCTCCCCTGTCCAGGGGGAGGCATTACATGCTACCTGAATTTCCAGCCCAACCCCCGCCTTTCCCCGGCAGCTCGCAATAGTTGACACTCGGGTAAGACACGCGGAGTGCTCCTAGGAGATCCCAAGTGCTGCAGACCGAGGAAGGAACCTCCCGATGATCAGAATTACGGAATAAATAGGAGTGGTTTGCGGAGGTTGTGGGGCGCCCTCCACGCAGCTGCCTGGTGTCACAGCTGTTCCCTGGCAGGGGGAATTCAGCTAATTACCTTCCCTGTCCAGGGGAAGGCACTACATTCTACCTGCATTTCCAGCCCAACCACCGAATTTCCCAGGCAGCCCAAAATAGGAGACACTCGGGGAATACAATCGAAGGGCTCCTAGGAGATCCCAGGCGCTGCAGAAAGAGGACGGAACCTCCCCACACTCAGAATTCCAGAACGCGGCCGAGTGGGTTTGGGAGGTTAGGGGCCGCCCTCCACACAGCTGCCTGGAATCACAGGTGTTCCCTGGCTGGGGGAAGTCCGCTAATTACCTCCCCTGTCCAGGGGGAGGCACTAGATATTACCTGCATTTCCAGCCAAACACCCGCATTTCCCCGGCAGCCCGCAATAGAAGACACTCAGTGAAGACACACGGAGGGCTCCTAGGAGATCCCAAGTGCTGCAGACATAGGAAGGAACCTCCCCACAATCAGAATTACGGAATAAATAGGAGTGGTTTGGGGAGGTTTGGGGGCTCCCTCCACGCAGCTACCTGGTGTCACAACTGTTCCCTTGCAGGGGGAAGTCCGCTAATTACCTCCTCTTTCCAGGGTGAGGCCTTACATGTTTCCTGCATTTCCAGTCAAATCCCCGCCTTTCCCCGGCAGCCCGCAGTATGAGTCACTCGAGAAAGACACGAGGAGGGCTACTAGGAGATCCCAGTTGCTGCAGACAGAAGACGGAACCTCCCCACACTCAGAATTACGGAACAATTACGAGTGGTTCGGGGAGGTTTGGGGCCACACTCCACGGAGCTGCCTGGTGTCACAGCTGTTCCCTGGCAGGGGGAAGTTCGCTAATTTCCTCCCATGTCCAGGGGGTGGCACTAAATGCTTCCTGCATTTCCAACCCAACCCCCGCCTTTCCCCGGCAGCCTGCACTAATAGTCACTCGTGGAAGACACGCGGAGGTCTCCTAGGAGAACCCATGTGCTGAAGACAGAGGAAGGAACCTCCACACAATCAGAATTACGGAATAAATAGGAGTGGTTTGGGGAGGTTTTGGGCGACCTCCACGCAGCTGCCTGGTGTCACAGCTGTACCATGGCAGGGGGAATTTCGCTAAATTCCTCCCCTGTCCTGGTGGAGGCACTAAACGCTTCCTGCATTTCCATCACAAACCCCGCCTTTCCCCGGCAGCCCGCGATAGGAGTCACTCGTGGAAGACACGTGGATGGCTCCTAGGAGAACCCAGGCGC
The DNA here is from genome assembly GCF_009834535.1 of Camelus ferus. Classification (NCBI taxonomy): domain Eukaryota; kingdom Metazoa; phylum Chordata; class Mammalia; order Artiodactyla; family Camelidae; genus Camelus; species Camelus ferus. The sequence continues at coordinate 973,796 of NC_045703.1, forward strand.
TGCAGACATAGGACCGAACCTCCCAAATCTCAGAATACTGGAACGAGGCTGAGTGGGTGGGGGAGGTTTGGGGCCACCCTCCAAGCAGCTGACTGTTCTCACAGTTGTTCCCTGTCAGGGGAAGTACGCTAATTACCTCCCCTGTCCAGGCAAAGGCGCTACATTCTACCTGCATTTCCAGCCCAACCCCCGACATACCCAGGCTGCCCGCACTAGGAGACACTCTGGGAAGACACGCGGAGGGCTCCTAGGAGATCCCAGGCGCAGCAGAGTACGGAACCTCCCCAATCTCAGAATTCCCGAACGAGGCTGAGTGGGTGGGTGAGGTTTGGGGCCGCACTCCACGCAGCTGCCTGGAGTCACAGGTGTTCCCTGGCAGGGGGAAGTCCGCTAATTACCTCCCCTGTCCAGGGTTAGGCACTAAATGCTTCCTGCATTTCCAGCCGAACCCCCGCATTTCCCCAGCAGCCCGCAATAGGAGACACTCAGGGAAGACAGACGGAGGGCTCCTAGGAGATCCCAGGCGCTGCAGACAAAGGACGGAAAAACCCCACACTCAGAATTCCAGAACGAGGCCGAGAGGGTGGGGGAGGTTTCGGGCCGCCCTCCACGCAGATGCTTATTTTCACAGCTGTTCCTTGTCAGGGGAAGTCCGCTAATTACCTCCCCTGTCCAGAGTGTGGTACTAGATTCTACTTGCATTTCGAGCCGAAACCTCGCATTTCCCCGTCAGCCCACATTAAGATACACTCTGGGAAGACAATCGGAGGGCTCCTAGGAGATCCCAGGAGCTGCAGACATAGGACGGAACCTCCCCACACTCAGAATTCCGGAACGCGTCCGAGTGGGTGGGGGAGGTTTGGGGCCGCCATCCACGCTGCTGCCTGGAGTCACAGCTGTTCCCTGGCAGGGGAAGTCCGCTAATTTCCTCCCCTGTCCAGGGAGAGGCACTACATGCTACCTGCATTTCCAGCCCAACCCCCGCATTTCCTCGGCAGCATGCACTAGGAGACACTCGGGGAAGACACGCGGAGGGCTCCTAGGAGATCCCAGGCGCTGCAGACAGAGGACGGAACCTCCCCACACTCAGAATTACGGAACAATTTCGAGTGGTTCGGGGAGGTTTGGGGCCACACCCCACGTAGCTGCCTGGTGTCACAGCTGTTCCTTGGCAGGGGGAATTTGTCTAATTTCCTCCCCTGTCCTGGGGGAGGCACTAAATGCTTCCTGAATTTCCATCACACCACCGGCCTTTAACCGGCAGCCCGCAAAAGGAGACACTCTGGGAAGACACGCGGAGGGCTCCTAGGAGATCCCAGGCACTGCAGATAGAGGACGGAACCTCCCCACACTCAGAATTCCGGAACGCGGCCGAGTGGCTGGGGGAGTTTTGGTACCGCCCTCCACGCAGCTGCCGGGTGTCACAGGTGTTCCCTGGCAGGGGGAAGTCCGCTAATTACCTCCCCTGTGCAGGGGGAGGCACTAGATTCTACCTGCATTTCAAAACCAACCCCCGCATTTCCCCGGCATCCCGCACTTGGAGACACTCAGGGAAGACACGCGGAGGGCTCCTAGGAGATCCCAAGTGCTGCAGACAGAAGAAGGAACCTCCCCACTATCGGAATTACGAAATAAATAGGAGTGGTTTGGGGAGGTTTTGGGGCGCCCTCCACGCAGCTGCCTGGTGTCACACCTCTTCCCTGGCAGGGGGAATTCCGCTAATTACCTCCCTGTACAGGGGGAAGCACTAAATGCTTCCTGCATTTCCAGCCAAACCCCCACCTTTCCCCGGCAGCAAGCATTAGGAGTCACTCGGGGAAGACACGCGGAGGGCTCCTAGGTGATCCCAGGCACTGCAGACAGAGGACGGAACCTCCCCACACTCAGAATTACGGAACGATTACGAGTGGTTGGGGGAGGTTTGGGGCCACCATCCACGGAGCTGCCTGGTGTCACAGCTGTTCCCTGTCAGGGGAAGAACGCTAATTACCTCCCCTGTCCAGGGGAAGGAGTTACACGCTACCTGCATTTCCAGCCCAAACCCCGCCTTTCCCCGGCCGCCCGCACTAAGAGACACTCGGGGAAGACAGCGGAGTGCTCCTAGGAGATCCCAGACGCTGCAGACCGAGGACGGAACCTCCCCAAACTCAGAATTCCAGAACAAGGCCGAGTGGGTGGGGAAGGTTTCGGGCCGCCTTCCACACAGCTGCCTGGAATCACAGGTGTTCCCTGGCTGGGGGAAGTCCGCTAATTACCGCCCCTGTCCAGGGGGAGGACTAGATATTAGCTGCATTTCCAGCCAAACACCCGCATTTCTCCGGCAGCCCGCACTAGGAGACACTCAGGGAAGACACGCGGAGGGCTCCTAGGAGATCCCAAGTGCAGCAGAGAGAGGAAGGAACCTCCCCACAATCAGAATTACGGAAAAATTACGAGTAGTTCGGTAAGGTTCGGGGCCACACACCACGGAGCTGCCAGGTGTCACAGCTGTTCCCTGGCAGGGGGAAGTCCGCTAAAAAACCTCCCCTGTCCAGAGTGAGGCACTAGATGCTACCTGCATTTCCAGCCCAACCCCCGCTTTTCCCCGGCAGCCCGCACAAAGTGACACTCGGTGAAGACAATCGGAGGGCTCCTAGGAGATCCCAGGCGCTGCAGACAGAGGACGGAAAAACCCCACACTCAGAATTACGGAACAATTGCGAGTGGTTTGGGGAATTTTGGGGCCACACTCCACGCACCTTCCTGGTGTCACAGCTGTTCCCTGGCAGGGGGAATTTCGCTAATTTCCTCCCCTGTCCAGGGGGAGGCACTAAAGGCTTCGCGCATTTCCAGCCCAACCCCTGCCTTACCCCAGCAGCCCGAACTAGTAGACACTTGGTGAAGACACGAGGAGGGCTCCTAATAGATCCCAGGTGCTGCAGACCGAGGACGGAACCTCCCAACACTCAGAATTCCGGAGCTCGGCAGAGTGGGTGGGGGAGGTTTAGGGCCGCCCTCCACGAAGCTAACTGGTTTCAAAGCTGTTCCCTTGCAGAGGGAATTCCGCTAATTACTTCCCCTGTCCAGGGTACGGCACTAAATGCTTCCTGCATTTACTGCACTTCACCCCGCTTTCCCTTGCAGCCCGCACTAGGAGACACTAGGGGAAGGCCCTCGGATGGCTCCTAGGAGATCCCAGGCGCTGCAGACAGAGGACGGAACCTCCCCACTCTAAGAATTCCAGAACGAGGCCGAGTGGGTGGGGGAGGTTTCGGGCCGCCCTCAACGCAGATGCTTTTTTTCACAGCTGTTCCTTGTCAGGGGAATTCCGCTAATTACCTCCCATGTCCAGAGTGAGGCACTAGATGCTACTTGCATTTCCAGCCGAAACCTCGCTTTTCCCCAGGAGCCCGCATTAAGAGACACTCGGGGAAGACAAGCGGAGGGCTCCTAGGAGATCCCAGGCACTGCAGAAAGAGGACGGAACCTCCCAACACTCAGAAATCCGGAACACGGCCGAGTGGGTGGGGGAGATTTGGTACCACCCTCCACGAAACTGCCTGGTGTCACACCTGTTCCCTGGCAGGGTGAAGTCCGCTAATTACCTCCCCTGTCCAGGGGGAGGCACTACATGCTACCTGCATTTCCAGCCCAACCCAAGCCTTTAACCGGCAACCCGCACAAAGATTCACTCGGGGAAGACATGAGGAGGGCTCCAAGGAGATCCCAGGCGCTGCAGACATAGGAAGTATCCTCCCACACTCAGAATTCCGGAAGTCGCCCGGGTGGGTGGGGGAGGATTGGGGCCGCCCTCCACAAAGCTGCCTGGTCTCACAGCTGTACCCTGGCAGGGGGAATTCCGCTAATTACATCAACTGTCCAGGGGGAGGCACTACATGCTACCTGCATTTCCAGCCCAACCCCAGGCTTTCCCCAGCAGCCTGCAATAGCTGACACTCGGGTAAGAAACGCGGAGGGCTCCTAGGAGATCCCAGCCGCTGCAGACATAGGAAGGATCCTCCCACACTCAGAATTCCGGATGTCGGCCGAGTGGGTGGGGGAGGATTGGGGCCGCCCTCCACAAAGCTGCCTGGTCTCACAGCTGTTCCCTGGCAGGGGGAAGTCCGCTCATTACCTCCCCTGTCCAGGGGGAGGCACTACATGCTTCCTGCATTTCCGGTCAAATCCCCGCCTTTCCCCGGCAGCCCGCACAATGAGTCATTCGAGGAAGACACGAAGAGGTCTACTTGGAGATCCCAGGCGCTGCAGACAGAGGATGGAACCTCCCCACACTCAGAATTCCGGAACGCGGCCGAGTGTGTGGGAGAGGTTTGGGGCCGACTTCCACGCAACTGCCTGGAGACACAGGTGTTCCCTGGCAGGGGGAAGTCCTCTAATTACCTCCCCTGTCCAGGGGGATGCACTAGATGCTACCTGGATTTCCAGCCCAACCCCCGCATTTCCCCGGGAGGCCGCAATTGGAGACACTCAGGGAAGACACACGGAGGGCTCCTAGGAGATCCCAAGGGCTGCAGACCGAGGAAGATACCTCCCCACAATCGGAATTACGGAATAAATAGGAGTGGTTTGGGGAGGTTTCGGGACTCCCTCCACGCAGCTGCCTGGTGTCACAGCTGTTCCCTTGCAGGGGGAATTCCGCTAAATACATCAACTGTCCAGGGGGATGCACTACATGCTACCTGCATTTCCAGCCCAACCCCAGGCTTTCCCCAGCAGCCTGCAATAGCTGACACTCGGGTAAGAAACGCGGAGGGCTCCTAGGAGATCCCAGGCGCTGCAGACATAGGAAGGACCCTCCCACACTCAGAATTCCGGAAGTCGGCCGAGTGGGTGGGGGAGGATTGGGGCCGCCCTCCACAAAGCTGCCTGTTCTCACAGCTGTTCCCTGGTAGGGGGAAGTCCGCTAATTACCTCCCCTGTCCAGTGGGAGGTACTACATGCTTCCTGCATTTCCGGTCAAATCCCCGCCTTTCCCCGGCAGCCCGCACAATGAGTCATTCGAGGAAGACACGAAGAGGTCTACTTGGAGATCCCAGGTGCTGCAGACAGAAGACGGAACCTCCCCACACTCAGAATTCCGGAACGCGGCCGACTGGCTGGGGGAGGTTTGTGACCGTGTTCCACGCAACTGTCTTGTGTCACAGCTGTTCTCTGGCAGGGGGAATTCAGCTAATTACCTACTCTTTCCAGGGGGAGGCACTACATGCTACCTGATTTCCAGCCCAACCCCTGACTTTAACCCGCAACCCGCACTAAGGGTCACTCGGGGAAGACACGCGGAGGGCTCCTAAGAGTACCCAGGCGCTGTAGACAGAGGACGGGACCTCCCCACACTCAGAATTCTGTAAGTCGGTCGAGTGGGTGGGGGAGGTTTGGGGCCGCCCTACAAGCAGCTGCCTGGTGTCACAGCTGTTCCCTGGCATGGGGAATTCCGCTAATTATCTCCCCTGACCAGGGGGAGGCAGTAAAGCCTTCCTGCATTTCCAGCCAAACCCCTGCCTTTCCCCGACAGCCTGCATTAGGAATCACTCGGGGAAGACACGCGGAGGGCTCCTAGGAGATCCCAGGCGCTGCAGACAGCGGACGGAACCTCCCCACACTCAGAATTACGGAACAATTACGAGTGGTTGGGTGAGGTATGGGGCCACCCTCCACGGAGCTGCCTGCTGTCACAGCTGTTCCCTGGCAGGGGGAAGTCCGCTAATTTCCTCCCCTGTCCAGGGGGAGGCACTAAATGCTTCCTGGATTTCCATTCCAACCCCCGTCTTTCCCCGGCAGCCCGCACTAAGAATCACTCGTGGAACACACGCGGATGTCTCCTAGGAGATCCCAGGTACTGCAGAAAGAGGACGGAACCTCCCCACACTCAGAAATCGGAACGCGGCCGAGTGGGTGGGGGAGATTTGGTACCGCCCTCCACGAAACTGCCTGGTGTCACACCTGTTCCCTGGCAGGGTGACGTCCGCTAATTACCTCCCCTGTCCAGGGGGAGGCACTACATGCTACCTGCATTTCCAGCCCAACCCAAGCCTTTAACCGGCAACCCGCACTAAGATTCACTTGGGGAAGACATGAGGAGGGCTCCAAGGAGATCCCAGGCGCTGCAGACATAGGAAGGATCCTCCCACACTCAGAATTCCGGAAGTCGGCCGGGTGGGTGGGGGAGGATTGGGGCCGCACTCCACAAAGCTGCCTGGTCTCACAGCTGTTCCCTGGTAGGGGGAATTCCGCTAATTACATCAACTGTCCAGGGGGAGGCACTACATGCTACCTGCATTTCCAGCCCAACCCCAGGCTTTCCCCAGCAGCCTGCAATAGCTGACACTCGGGTAAGAAACGCGGAGGGCTCCTAGGAGATCCAAGCCGCTGCAGACATAGGAAGGATCCTCCCACACTCAGAATTCCGGATGTCGGCCGAGTGGGTGGGGGAAGATTGGGGCCGCCCTCCACAAAGCTGCCTGGTCTCACAGCTGTTCCCTGGCAGGGGGAAGTCCGCTAATTACCTCCCCTCTCCAGGGGGAGGCACTACATGCTTCCTGCATTTCCGGTCAAATCCCCGCCTTTCCCCGGCAGCCCGCACAATGAGTCATTCGAGGAAGACACGAAGAGGTCTACTTGGAGATCCCAGGGGCTGCAGACAGAAGACGGAACCTCCCCACACTCAGAATTCCGGAACGCGGCCGATTGGATTGGGGTCGTTTGTGGCCGCCCTCCACGCAGCTGCCTCGTGTCACAGCTGTTCTTTGGCAGGGGGAAGTCGGCTAATTACCTCCCCTGTCCAGGGGAAGGCACTACATGCTACCTGCATTTCCAGCCCAACCCCCGAATTTCCCAGGCAGCCCGCACTAGGAGACACTCGGGTAAGACACGCGGATGGCTCCTAATAGATCCCAGGTGCTGCAGACCGAGATCGGAACCTCCCCACACTCAGATTACGGAACGCGGCAGAGTGGGTGGAGGAGGTTTAGGGCCGCCCTCCACGCAGCTGCCTGGTCTCACAGCTGTTCCCTGGCAGGGGGAATTCCGCTAATTACCTCCCCTGTCCAGGGGGAGGCCCTAAATGCTTCCTGCCGTTCCTGCCCAATCCCCGCTTTCCCTGGCAGCACGCATTAGGAGTCATTCGGGGAAGACACGCGGATGGCTTCTAGGAGATCCCAGGCGCTGCAGACATAGGACTGAACCTCCCATCTCTCAGAATTCCGGAACGAGTCTGAGTGAGTGAGGGAGGTTTGGGGCCGCCCTCCACGCAGCTGCCTGTTGTCACAGCTGTTCTCTGTCAGGGGAAGTACGCTAATAACCTAACCTGTCCAGGGGAAGACATTACATGCTACCTCCATTTCCAGCACAACACCCGACTTTCCCCGGCAGCCCGCACTAAGAGACACTCGGGGAAGACAATCGGAGGGCTCCTAGGAGATTCCAAGAGCTGCAGACATAGGACGGAACCTCCCCACACTCAGAATTCCAGAACGCGGCCGAGTGGGTGGGGGAGATTTGGGGCCGCCCTCCACGCAACTGTCTGGAGTCACAGGTGTTCCCTGGCAGGGGGAATTTCGCTAATTACCTCCCTTGTCCAGGGGGAGGCACTAAATGCTTCCTGCATTTCCAGCCCAACCCCCGCATTTCCCCGGCAGCACGCATTAGGAGTCACTCGGAGAAGACACGCGGAGGGCTCCTAGGAGATCCCAGGCGCTGCAGACAGAGGACGGAACCTCCCCACACTCAGAATTACGGAACAATTATGAGTGGTTGGGGGAGGTTTTTGGCCACCCTCCACGGAGCTGCCTGGTTTCACATCTGTATCCTTGCAGGGGGAAGTTCGCTAATTTCCTCCTCTGTCCAGGTGGAGGCACTATGCTTCCTGCATTTCCATCACAACCCCCGCCTTTCTCCGGCAGCCTGCACTAGGGGTCACTCGTGGAAGACTCGCGGATGGCTCCTAGGAGATCCAAGGCACTGCACACATAGGACGGAACCTCCCAACTCTCAGAATTCTGGAACGAGGCTGAGTGTGTGGGGGAGGTTTGGGGCCGCCCTCCACGCAGCTGCCTGGAGTCAAAGGTGTTCACTGGAAGGGGTAAGTCCGCTAATTACCTCCTCTGTCCAGGGTGAGGCACTACATGTTTCCTGCATTTCCAGAACAACACCCGCATTTCCCCGGCAGCCCGCACTAGGAGACACTCGGGGAAGACACGCGGAGGGCTCCTAGGAGATCCCAGGCGCTGCAGACAGAGGACGGAACCTCCCCACACTCAGAATTACGGAATAAGTAGGAGTGGTTTCGGGAGGTTTGGGGGCGCCCTCCACGCATCTGCCTGGTGTCACATCTGTTCCGTGGCAGGGGGAAGTCCGCTAATTACCTCCCCTCTCCAGGGGAAGGCACTACATGCTACCTGCATTTCCAGCACAACCCCCGAATTTTCCATGCAGCCCGCACTAGGAGACACTCGGGGATGTCACGCGGAAGGCTCCTTGTAGATCCCAGTCGCTGCAGACAGAGTACGGAACCTCCCGACACTCAGAATTCCGGAATTCGGCCGAGTGGGTGGGGGAGGTTTGGGGCCGCCCTCCAAGCAACTGCCTATAGTCACAGGTGTTCCCTGGCAGGGGGAAGTCCGCTAATTACCTCCCCTGTCCAGGGGGATGCACTAAATGCTACCTGCATTTCCAGCTCAACCTCCGCATTTCCCCGGAGACCGCAATAGGAGACACTCAGGGAAGACACACGGAGGGATCCTAGGAGATACCAAGGGCTGCAGACAGAGGAAGGTACTTCCCCACAATCGGAATTATGGAATAAATTGGAGTGGTTTTGGGAGGTTTTGGGGCTCCCTCCACGAAGGTGCCTGGTGTCACAACTGTTCCCTGGCAGGGGGAATTCCGCTAATTACCTCCCCTGTCCAGGGGGAGGCACTAAATGCTTCCTGCATTTCCAGCCCAACCCCCGCATTTCCCTGGCAGCACGCATTAGGAGTCACTCGGGGAAGACACGCGGAGGGCTCCTAGGAGATCCCAGGCGCTGCAGACTGAGGACGGAACCTCCCCACACTCAGAATTACGGAACAATTACGAGTCGTTGGGGGAGGTTTGGGGCCACCCTCCACGGAGCTGCCTGGTGTCACAGCTGTACCATGGCAGGGGGAAGTTCGCTAAATTCCTCCCCTGTCCAGGTGGAGGCACTAAATGCTTCCTCCATTTCCATCACAACCACCGCCTTTCCCCTTGCAGCCCGCAATAGGAGTCACTCGTGGAAGACACGCAAATGGCTCCTAGGAGAACCCAAGTGCTGCAGACAGAGGAAGGAACCTCCACACGATCAGAATTACGGAATAAATAGGAGTGGTTTGGGGAGGTTTTGGGGCGCCCTCCCCGCAGCTGCCTGGTGTCACAGCTGTTCCCTGGCAGGGGGAATTCACCTAATTACCTTCCCTGTCCAGGGGAAGTCACTACATTCTACCTGCATTTCCAGCCCAACCACCGACTTTCCCAGGCAGCCCAAACTAGGAGACACTCGGGGAAGACAATCGGAGTGCTCCTAGGAGATCCCAGGCGCTGCAGAAAGATGATGGAACCTCCCCACACTCAGAATTCCAGAACGTGGCCGAGTGGGTGGGGGAGGATTGGGGCAGCCCTCCACGCAGCTGCCTGGTGTCAGAGCTGTTCCCTGGCAGAGGGAAGTCCTCTAATTACCTCCCCTGTCCAGGGGGAGGCACTAGATGCTACCTGCAATTCCATCCCACCACCGGCCTTTAACCGGCAGCCCGCTCAAGGAGACAATCTGGGAAGACACGCGGATGGCTCCTAGGAGATCCCAGGCACTGCAGACAGAGGACGGAACCTCCCCAAACTCAGAAATCGGAACGCGGCCGAGTGGGTGGGGGAGATTTGGTACCGCCCTCCACGAAACTGCCTGGTGTCACACCTGTTCTCTGGCAGGGTGAAGTCCGCTAATTACCTCCCCTGTCCAGGGGGAGGCACTACATGCTACCTGCATTTCCAGCCCAACCCAAGCCTTTAACCGGCAACCCGCACTAAGATTCACTCGGGGAAGACATGAGGAGGGCTCCAAGGAGATCCCAGGCGCTGCAGACATAGGAAGGATCCTCCCACACTCAGAATTCCGGAAGTCGGCCGAGTGGGTGGGGGAGGATTGGGGCCGCCCTCCCCAAAGCTGCCTGGTCTCACAGCTGTTCCCTGGCAGGGGGAAGTCCTCTAATTACCTCCCCTGTCCAGGGGGAGGCACTACATGCTTCCTGCATTTCCGGTCAAATCCCCGCCTTTCCCCGGCAGCCCGCACAATGAGTCATTCGAGGAAGACAGGAAGAGGTCTACTTGGAGATCCCAGGCGCTGCAGACAGAAGACGGAACCTCCCCACACTCAGAATTCCGGAACGCGGCCGATTGGATTGGGGTCGTTTGTGGCCGCCCTCCACGCAGCTGCCTCGTGTCACAGCTGTTCCTTGGCAGGGGGAAGTCCGCCATTTACCTCCACTGTCCAGGGGAAGGCACTACATGCTACCTGCATTTCCAGCCCAACCCCTGAATTTTCCAGGCAGCCCGCACTAGGAGACACTCGGGGAAGACACGCGGAAGGCTCCTTGTAGATCCCAGGCGCTGCAGACAGAATGACGGAACCTCCCTACACTCAGAATTCCGGAATTCGTCCGAGTGGGTGGGGGAGGTTTGGGGCCGCCCTCCACGCAGCTGCCTGGTGTCACAGCTGTTCCCTGGCAGGGGGAATTCCGCTAATTACCTCCCCTGTTGTGGGGGAGGCACTACATGCTACCTGCATTTCCAGCAAAACCCCCGCATTTCCCCGTCAGCCCGCAATAGCAGACACTCGGGGAATACACGCGGAGGGCTCCTAGGAGGTCCCAGGCGCTGCAGACCGAGGAAGGAACCTCCCCACAATTGGAATTATGGTATAAATAGGAGTGGTTTGGGGAGGTTTTGGGGCGCCTTCCATGCAGCTGCCTGGTGTCACACCTGTTCCCTGGCAAGGGGAAGTCCGCTAATTACCTCCCCTATCCAGGGTTAGGCACTAAAAGCTTCCTGCATTTCCTGCCCATCCCCCGCTTTCCCTGGAAGCCCGCACTAGGAGACACTAGAGGATGGCCCGCGGATGGCTCCTAGGAGATCCCAGGCGCTGCAGACAGAGGATGGAACCTCCCCACACTCAGAATTCCGGAACGCGGACGAGTGTGTGGGAGAGGTTTGAGGCCGACTTCCACGCAACTGCCTGGAGACACCGGTGTTCCTTGGCAGGGGGAAGTCCTCTAATTACCTCCCCTGTCCAGGGGGATGCACTAGATGCTACCTGAATTTCCAGCCCAACCCCCGCATTTCCCCGGGAGGCCCCAATAGGAGACACTCAGGGAAGACACACGGAGGGCTCCTAGGAGATCCCAAGGGCTGCAGACCGAGGAAGGTACCTCCCCACAATCGGAATTACGGAATAAATAGGAGTGGTTTGGGGAGGTTTCGGGGCTCCCTCCACGCAGCTGCCTGGTTTCACAGCTGTTCCCTGGCAGGGGGAATTCACCTAATTACCTCCCCTGTCCAGGGGGAGGCCCTAAATGCTTCCTGACTTTCCTGCCCAACCCCCGCTTTCCCTGGCAGCACGCATTAGGAGTCACTCGGGGAAGACACGCGGATGGCTTCTATGAGATCCCAGGCGCTGCAGACATAGGACTGAACCTCCCATCTCTCAGAATTCCGGAACGAGTCTGAGTGAGTGAGGGAGGTTTGGGGCCGCCCTCCACGCAGCTGCCTGTTGTCACAGCTGTTCTCTGTCAGGGGAAGTACGCTAATAACCTCCCCTGTCCAGGGGAAGACATTTCATGCTACCTCCATTTCCAGCCCAACCCCCGACTTTCCCCGGCAGCCCGCACTAAGAGACACTCGGGGAAGACAATCGGAGGGCTCCTAGGAGATCCCAAGAGCTGCAGACATAGGACGGAACCTCCCCACACTCAGAATTCCAGAACGCGGCCGAGTGGGTGGGGGAGATTTGGGGCCGCCCTCCATGCAACTGTCTGGAGTCACAGGTGTTCACTGGCAAGGGGAATTTCGCTAATTACCTCCCTTGTCCAGGGGGAGGCACTAAATGCTTCCTGCATTTCCAGCCCAACCCCCGCATTTCCCCGCAGCACGCATTAGGAGTCACTCGGAGAAGACACGCGGAGGGCTCCTAGGAGATCCCAGGCGCTGCAGACAGAGGACGGAACCTCCCCACACTCAGAATTACGGAACAATTATGAGTGGTTGGGGGAGGTTTTTGGCCACCCTCCACGGAGCTGCCTGGTTTCACAGCTGTATCCTTGCAGGGGGAAGTTCGCTAATTTCCTCCTCTGTCCAGGTGGAGGCACTATGCTTCCTGCATTTCCATCACAACCCCCGCCTTTCTCCGGCAGCCTGCACTAGGGGTCACTCGTGGAAGACTCGCGGATGGCTCCTAGGAGATCCAAGGCACTGCACACATAGGACGGAACCTCCCAACTCTCAGAATTCTGGAACGAGGCTGAGTGTGTGGGGGAGGTTTGGGGCCGCCCTCCACGCAGCTGCCTGGAGTCAAAGGTGTTCACTGGAAGGGGTAAGTCCGCTAATTACCTCCTCTGTCCAGGGTGAGGCACTACATGTTTCCTGCATTTCCAGCACAACCCCCGCATTTCCCCGGCAGCCCGCACTAGGAGACACTCGGGGAAGACACGCGGAGGGCTCCTAGGAGATCCCAGGCGCTGCAGACAGAGGACGGAACCTCCCCACACTCAGAATTACGGAATAAGTAGGAGTGGTTTCGGGAGGTTTGGGGGCGCCCTCCACGCATCTGCCTGGTGTCACATCTGTTCCGTGGCAGGGGGAAGTCCGCTAATTACCTCCCCTGTCCAGGGGAAGGCACTACATGCTACCTGCATTTCCAGCACAACCCCCAAATTTTCCATGCAGCCCGCACTAGGAGACACTCGGGGATGTCACGCGGAAGGCTCCTTGTAGATCCCAGACGCTGCAGACAGAGGACGGAACCTCCCCACACTCAGAATTCCGGAACGCGGCCGAGTGGATTGGGGACGTTTGTGGCCGCCCTCAACGCAGCTGCCTGGTGTCACAGCTGTTCCCTCTCAGGGGGAACTCGCTAATTACCTCCCCTTTCCAGGGGGAGGCACTTCATGCTTCCTGCATTTCCAGTCAAATCCCCGCCTTTCCCCGGCAGCCCGCACTATGAGTCACTCGAGGAAGACACGAGGAGGGCTACTAGTAGATCCCAGGCGCTGCAGACAGAAGACGGAACCTCCCCACACTCAGAATTCTGGAACGCGGCCGAGTGGCTGTGGGAGGTTTGGGACCGCTCTCCACGCAGCTGCTTGGTGTCACTGCTGTTCCCTGGCAGGGGGAATTCAGCTAATTACCTTCCTTGTCCAGGGGACGGCACTACATGCTACCTTCATTTCCAGCACAAGCCCCGAATTTCCCAGGCAGCCCAAATTAGGAGACACTCTGGGAAGACACTCGGAGGGCTCCTAGGAGATCCCAAGTGCTGCAGACAGTGGACGCAACTTGCCCACACTCAGAATTACGGAATAAGTAGGAGTGGTTTGGGGAATTTTGGGGCCGCCCTCCACGCAGCTGCCTGTTGTCAAAGTTGTTCCCCATCAGGGGAAGACCGCTAATTACCTCCCCTGTCCAGACTGAGGCACTAGATGCTACCTGCATTTCCAGCCAAACACCCGCATTTCCCAGGTAGCCCGCAATAGGAGACACTCGGAGAAGACAAGCGGAGGGCTCCTAGGAGATCCCAGGCACTGCAGACAGAGGACGGAACCTCCCCACTCTCAGAATTCAGGAACGCGTCCTAGTGGTTGGGGGAGGTTTGGTGCCGCCTTCCACGCAGCTGCCTGGAGTCACAGGTGTTCCCTGGCAGGGGGAAGTCCGCTAAATACCTCCCCTGTCCAGGGGGAGGCACTACATGGTTCCTGCATTTCCAGACCAACCCCTGTCTTTCCCCGGCAGCCCGCACAAAGAGTCACTCGGGGAAGACACGCGGAGTGCTCCTATTTGATCCCACGCACTGAAGACAGAGGACAGAACCTCCCCAAAATCAGAATTCCGCAACGCGGCCGAGTGGTTGGGGGAGTTTTGGGGCCGCCCTCCACGCAGCTGCCTGGTGTAACAGCTGTTCCCTGACAGGGGGAATTTCGCTAATTACCTCCTCTGTCCAGGGGAAGGCACTACATACTTCCTGTATTTCCAGCACAACCCCCGACTTTCCCAGGCAGCCCTCAATAAGAGACAATCGAGAAAATACCCGGATTTCTCCTAGGAGATCCCAGGCTCTGCAGACAGAGGACGGAACTTCCCCACACTCAGAATTCCGGAACGCGGCCGAGTGGGTGGGGAATATTTGGGGCCGACCACCCCGCAGCTGCCTGGTGTCACAGCTGTTCCATGGCAGGGGGAATTCCGATAATTACATCCTCTATCCATGTGGAGGCACTAGATGATACCTGCATTTCCAGCCCAAACCCTGCCTTTCCCGTCATCCCGCACAAGGATACACTCGGGGAAGACGCGGAGGGCTCCTAGGAGATCCCAAGTGCTGAAGACAGAGGAAGGAACCTCCCCATAATCAGAATTATGGAATAAATAGGAGTGGTTGTGTATATTTGGGGGCGCCCTGCACGCAGCTGCCTGGTTTCACAGCTGTTCCCTGGCAGGGGGAATTCCGCTAATTATCTCCTCTGTCCAGGGGGAGGCACTACATGTTTCCTGCATTTCCAGCCCAACCACCGCATTTCCCTGGCAGCCCGCACTAAGAGACACTCGAGGAAGACACGCGGAAGGCTCCTAGGAGATCCCAGGCGCTGCAGACAGAGGACGGAACCTCCCCACACTCAGAATTCAGGACCGCGGCCAAGTGGGTGGGGGAGGATTGGGGCCGCCTTCCACGCAGCTGCCTGGTTTCACAGCTGTTCCTTGGCAGGAGGAAGTCCGCTAATTACCTAACCTGTCCAGGGGGAGGCACTAGATGCTACCTGCATTTCCATCAAAACCCCGGCCTTTAACCGGCAGCCCACACTAGGAGACACTCAGGGAAGACACGCGGGAGTGCTCCTAGGAGATCCCTGGCACTGCAGACAGAGGACGGAACCTCCCCACACTCAGAATTATGGAATATGTAAGAGAGAGTTGGGGAGGTTTGCGGCCGAACACCACGCAGCTGCCTGGTGTCACAGCTGTTCCCTGTCAGGGGGAAGTCCGCTAATTACCTCCCCTGTCCAGGGGGAGGCACTAAACGCTTCCTGCCTTTCCAGGCAAACACCCGCCTTTCCCCGGCAGCACGTATTAGGAGACACTCAGGGAAGACACGCAGAGGGCTCCTAGGAGATACGAGGCGCTGCAGACAGAGGACGGATACTCCCCACACTCAGAATTCTGGAACACGTCACAGTATGTGGGGGAGATATGGGGCCGCCCTCCACGCAGCTGCCTGGAGTCACATGTGTTCACTGGCAGGGGGATGTCCGCTAATTACCTCCCCTGTCCACGGGGGGCACTACATATTTCCTGCATTTCAAGCCCAACCCCCGCATTTCCGCGGCAGATCGCACTAGGTGACACTCGGGGAAGGCACGAGGAGGGCTCCTAGGAGATCACAGGTGATGCAGACAGAGGACGGAACCTCGCAACCCTCACAATTCCGGAATGCGCCCGAGTGGGTTGGGGAGGTTTGGGGCCGCCCCGACGCAGCTGCCTGGTGTCACAGGTGTTCCCTTGCGGGGGGAAGTCCGCTAACTACCTCATCTGTCCAGGGGGAGGCACTAGAGGCTACCTGCATTTCCAGCCAACCCCCGCTTTTCCCCGGCAGCCCGCACTAGGAAACATTCCGGGAAGACACGCGGACGGCTCCTAGGAGATCCCAGGCGCTGCAGACAGAGGACGTAACCTCGCCACCCTCAGAATTCCGGAACGCGGCCGAATGGGTGGGGGAGGTTTGGGGCTGTGTCCTCGTAGCTGCCTGTTGTCACAGGTGTTCCCTGGCAGGGTGAAGTCCGATAATTATCTCATCTGTCCAGGGGGAGGCACTAGATGCTACCTGCATTTCTAGCCCAACCCCCGCCTTTCCCCTGCAGCCCGCACTAGGAGTCACTCGGGGAAGACACGCGGAAGGCTCCTAGGAGATCCCAAGGCGCTGCAGAGGACGGAACCTTGCCACACTCAGAATTCCAGAACGCGGCCGAGTGGGTGGGGGAGGTTTGGGGCTGCCCCCCACGCTGCTGCCTGGTGTCACAGGTGTTCCCTGGCAGGGGGAAGTCCGTTAATTTCCTCATCAGTCCAGGGGGAAGCACTTGATGCTACCTGCATTTCCAGCCAAACCCCCACATTTCCCCAGCAGCCCGCACTAGGAGACACTCGGGGAAGATACGCGGAGGACTCCTAGGAGATCCCAGGTGCTGCAGAAAGAGGACGTAATCTCGACACCGTCAGAATTGCGGATGCAGACGAGTGGGTGGGGGAAGTTTGGGGCCGCACTCCACGCAGCTGCCTGTTGTTACATGTGTTCCCTCGCAGTGGGAAGTCCACTAATTACCTGATCTGTCCAGGGGGAGGCACTAGATGCTACCTGCATTTCCAGCAAAACCCCCGTCTTTCCCCGGCAGCCCGCACTACGAGAAACTCGGGGAAAACACGCGGAGGGCTCCTAGGAGATCCCAGGCGCTGCAGACAGATGACGGAACCTCGCCACACTCAGATTTCCAGAACGCGCCCGAGTGGGTGGGGGAGGTATGGGGCCGCCCCCCACGTAGCTGCCTGGTGTCACAAGTGTTCCCTAGCAGGGGGAAGTCCGCTAATTACCTCCCCTGTCCAGTGGGAGGTACTACATGCTTCCTGCATTTCCGGTCAAATCCCCGCCTTTCCCCGGCAGCCCGCACAATGAGCCATTCGAGGAAGACACGAAGAGGTCTACTTGGAGATCCCAGGCGCTGCAGACAGAAGACGGAACCTCCCCACACTCAGAATTCCGGAACGCGGCCGACTGGCTGGGGGAGGTTTGTGACCGTGTTCCACGCAACTGTCTGGTGTCACAGCTGTTCTCTGGCAGGGGGAATTCCGCTAATTACTTACACTTTCCAGGGGGAGGCACTACATGCTACCTGTTTTCCAGCCCAACCCCTGACTTTAACCCGCAACCCGCACTAAGGGTCACTCGGGGAAGACACGCGGAGGGCTCCTAGGAGTACCCAGGCGCTGTAGACAGAGGACGGGACCTCCCCACACTCAGAATTCTGTAAGTCGGTCGAGTGGGTGGGGGAGGTTTGGGGCCGCCCTCCAAGCAGCTGCCTGGTGTCACAGCTGTTCCCTGGCATGGGGAATTCCGCTAATTATCTCCCCTTACCAGGGGGAGGCAGTAAAGCCTTCCTGCATTTCCAGCCAAACCCCTGCCTTTCCCCGACAGCCTGCATTAGGAATCACTCGGGGAAGACACGCGGAGGGCTCCTAGGAGATCCCAGGCGCTGCAGACAGCGGACGGAACCTCCCCACACTCAGAATTACGGAACAATTACGAGTGGTTGGGTGAGGTTTGGGGCCACCCTCCACGGAGCTGCCTGCTGTCACAGCTGTTCCCTGGCAGGGGGAAGTCCGCTAATTTCCTCCCCTGTCCAGGGGGAGGCACTAAATGCTTCCTGGATTTCCATTCCAACCCCCGTCTTTCCCCGGCAGCCCGCACTAAGAATCACTCGTGGAAGACACGCGGATGTCTCCTAGGAGATCCCAAGTGCTGCAGACAGAGGAAGGAACCTCCCCACAATCAGAATTACGGAACAATTACGAGTGGTTCGGGAAGGTTTGGGGCAACACACCACGGAGCTGCCTGGTGTCACAGCTGTTCCCTGGCAGGGGGAAGTCCGCTAATTACCTCCCCTGTCCAGGGGGAGGCACTAAATGCTACCTGCATTTCTAACCCAACCCCCGCCTTTCCCCGGCAGCCCTCAATAGTTGACACTCGGGGAAGACACGCGGAGTGCTCCTAGGAGATCCCAAGTGCTGCAGACAGAGGAAGGAACCTCCCGACGATCAGAATTACGGAATAAATAGGAGTGGTTTGGGGAGGTTTGGGGCGCCCTCCACGCAGCTGCCTGGTGTCACAGCTGTTCCCTGGCAGGGGGAATTCAGCTAATTACCTTCCCTGTCCAGGGGAAGGCACTACATTCTACCTGCATTTCCAGCCCAACCACCGAATTTCCCAGGCAGCCCAAACTAGGAGACACTCGGGGAAGACAATCGAATTGCTCCTAGGAGATCCCAGGCGCTGCAGAAAGAGGACGGAACCTCCCCACACTCAGAATTCCAGAACGCGGCCGAGTGGGTGTGGGAGGTTAGGGGCCGCCCTCCACGCAGCTGCCTGGAATCACAGGTGTTCCCTGGCTGGGGGAAGTCCGCTAATTACCTCCCCTGTCCAGGGGGAGGCACTAGATATTACCTGCATTTCCAGCCAAACACCCGCATTTCCCCGGCAGCCCGCAATAGGAGACACTCAGTGAAGACACGCGGAGGGCTCCTAGGAGATCACAAGTGCTGCAGACAGAGGAAGGAACCTCCCCACAACCAGAATTACGGAATAAATAGGAGTGGTTTGGGGAGGTTTGGGGGTTCCCTCCACGCAGCTACCTGGTGTCACAACTGTTCCCTGGCATGGGGAAGTCCGCTAATTACCTCCTCTGTCCAGGGTGAGGCACTACATGTTTCCTGCATTTCCAGCTCAACCCCCGCATTTCCCCGGCAGACCGCACTAGGAGACACACGGGGAAGACACGCGGAAGGGTCCTAGGAGATCCCAGGCGCTGCAGACAGAGGACGGAACCTCCCCACACTCAGAATTATGGAACAATTACGAGTGGTTCGGGGAGGTTTGGGGCCACATCCCACGGAGCTGCCTGATGTTACAGCTGTTCCCTGGCAGGGGGAAATTCGCTAATTTCCTCCCATGTCCAGGGGGAGGCACTAAATGCTTCCTGCATTTCCAACTCAACCCCCGCCTTTCCCCGGCAGCCCGCACTAAGTGTCACTCGTGGAAGACACGCGGAAGTCTCCTAGGAGATCCCATGTGCTGCAGACAGAGGAAGGAACCTCCACACAATCAGAATTCCGGAACGCGGCCGAGGTGGTGGGGGAGGATTGGGGCAGCCCTCCACGCAGCTGCCTGGTGTCAGAGCTGTTCCCTGGCAGGGGAAGTCCTCTAATTACCGCCCCTGTCCAGGGGGAGGCACTAGATGCTACCTGCAATTCCATCCCACCACCGGCATTTAACCGGCAGCCCGCTCAAGGAGACAATCTGGGAAGACACGCGGATGGCTCCTAGGAGATCCCAGGCACTGCAGAAAGAGGACGGAACCTCCCCACACTCAGAAATCGGAACGCGGCCGAGTGGGTGGGGGAGATTTGGTACCGCCCTCCACGAAACTGCCTGGTGTCACACCTGTTCCCTGGCAGGGTGAAGTCCGCTAATTACCTCCCTGTCCAGGGGGAGGCACTACATGCTTCCTGCATTTCCGGTCAAAATCCCCGCCTTTCCCCGGCAGCCCGCACAATGAGTCATTCGAGGAAGACACGAAGAGGTCTACTTGTAGATCCCAGGAGCTGCAGACAGAAGACGGAACCTCCCCACACTCAGAATTCCGGAACGCGGCCGATTGGATTGGGGTCGTTTGTGGCCGCACTCCACGCAGCTGCCTCGTGTCACAGCTGTTCTTTGGCAGGGGGAAGTCCGCTAATTACCTCCCCTGTCCAGGGGAATGCACTACATGCTACCTGCATTTCCAGCACAACCCATGAATTTTCCAGGCAGCCCGCACTAGGAGACACTCGGGGAAGACACGCGGAAGGCTCCTTGTAGATCCCAGGCGCTGCAGACAGAGGACGGAACCTCCCTACACTCAGAATTGCGGAATTCGTCCGAGTGGGTGGGGGAGGTTTGGGGCCGCCCTCCACGCAGCTGCCTGGTGTCACAGCTGTTCCCTGGCAGGGGGAATTCCGCTAAATACCTCCCCTGTCGTGGGGGAGGCACTACATGCTACCTGCATTTCCAGCAAAACCCCCGCATTTCCCCGTCAGCCCGCAATAGCAGACACTCGGGGAATACACGCGGAGGGCTCCTAGGAGATCCCAGGCGCTGCAGACCGAGGAAGGAGCCTCCCCACAATTGGAATTATGGTATAAATAGGAGTGGTTTGGGGAGGTTTTGGGGCGCCTTCCATGCAGCTGCCTGGTGTCACACCTGTTCCCTGGCAAGGGGAAGTCCGCTAATTACCTCCCCTATCCAGGGTTAGGCACTAAAAGCTTCCTGCATTTCCTGCCCATCCCCCGCTTTCCCTGGAAGCCCGCACTAGGAGACACTAGGGGATGGCCCGCGGATGGCTCCTAGGAGATCCCAGGCGCTGCAGACAGAGGATGGAACCTCCCCACACTCAGAATTCCGGAACGCGGCCGAGTGTGTGGGAGAGGTTTGGGGCCGACTTCCACGCAACTGCCTGGAGACACAGGTGTTCCCTGGCAGGGGGAAGTCCTCTAATTACCTCCCCAGTCCATGGGGATGCACTAGATGCTACCTGAATTTCCAGCCCAACCCCCGCATTTCCCCGGGAGGCCGCAATAGGAGACACTCAGGGAAGACACACGGAGGGCTCCTAGGAGATCACAAGGGCTGCAGACCGAGGAAGGTACCTCCCCACAATCGGAATTACGGAATAAATAGGAGTGGTTTGGGGAGGTTTCGGGGCTCCCTCCACGCAGCTGCCTGGTGTCACAGCTGTTCCCTTGCAGGGGGAAGTCCGCTAATTACCTCCCCTGTCCAGGGGAAGGCACTACATGCTACCTGCTTTTCCAGCCCAACCCCCGAATTTCCCAGGCAGCCCGCACTAGGAGACACTCGAGTAAGACACGCGGATGGCTCCTAATAGATCCCAGGTGCTGCAGACCGAGGTCGGAACCTCCCCACACTCAGATTACGGAACGCGGCAGAGTGGGTGGGGGAGGTTTTGGGCCGCCCTCCACGCAGCTGCCTGGTCTCACAGCTGTTGCCTGGCAGGGGGAATTCCGCTAAATACCTCCCCTGTCCAGGGGGAGGCCCTAAATGCTTCCTGCCTTTCCTGCCCAATCCCCGCTTTCCCTGGCAGCACGCATTAGGAGTCATTTGGGGAAGACACGCGGATGGCTTCTAGGAGATCCCAGGCGCTGCAGACATAGGACTGAACCTCCCATCTCTCAGAATTCCGGAACGAGTCTGAGTGAGTGAGGGAGGTTTGGGGCCGCCCTCCACGCAGCTGCCTGTTGTCACAGCTGTTCTCTGTCAGGGGAAGTACGCTAATAACCTCCCCTGTCCAGGGGAAGACATTACATGCTACCTCCATCTCCAGCACAACCCCCGACTTTCCCCGGCAGCCCGCACTAAGAGACACTCGGGGAAGACAATCGGAGGGCTCCTAGGAGATTCCAAGAGCTGCAGACATAGGACGGAACCTCCCCACACTCAGAATTCCAGAACGCGGCCGAGTGGGTGGGGGAGATTTGGGGCCGCCCTCCATGCAACTGTCTGGAGTCACAGGTGTTCCCTGGCAGGGGGAATTTCGCTAATTACCTCCCTTGTCCAGGGGGAGGCACTAAATGCTTCCTGCATTTCCAGCCCAACCCCCGCATTTCCGCGCAGCACGCATTAGGAGTCACTCGGAGAAGACACGCGGAGGGCTCCTAGGAGATCCCAGGCGCTGCAGACAGAGGACGGAAACCTCCCACACTCAAATTACGGAACAATTATGAGTGGTTGGGGGAGGTTTTTGGCCACCCTCCACGGAGCTGCCTGGTTTCACAGCTGTATCCTTGCAGGGGGAATTTCGCTAATTTCCTCCTCTGTCCAGGTGGAGGCACTATGCTTCCTGCATTTCCATCACAAACCCCCGCCTTTCTCCGGCAGCCCTGCACTAGGGGTCACTCGTGGAAGACTCGCGGATGGCTCCTAGAGATCCAAGGCACTGCACACATAGGACGGAACCTCCCAACTCTCAGAATTCTGGACGAGGCTGAGTTTGTGGGAGAGGGTTTGGGCCGACTTCCACGCAACTGCCTGGAGACACAGGTGTTCCCTGGCAGTGGAAGTCCTCTAATTACCTCCCAGTCCATGGGGGATGCACTAGATGCTCCTGAATTTCCAGCCCAACCCCCGCATTTCCCCGGGAGGCCGCAATAGGAGACACCTCAGG